>NC_132811.1:18972144-19272144 GCF_048594095.1 Paramormyrops kingsleyae
ATAAATAAAAAAAAGACAGAGTTTACGGAAGTACAAATGTAAAAAGATGACATATGCCTGTAAGTAAATTTACACTTCACCTTTTCATTTATTTACTATGCGTTCTTTAGTGCGTATCACTAGTATATTTTGGCTTGTGTGTTTTTGCGATAAGGTTCCTTGAATGTCATGGGAAGGTATATCTGACTGACGTGAGGGTTTGTGGGTCACGTACGTCAGCTGAGAGCTGCCTGGATAAAACTCATGGATTCTGGGAAAGCAGAGCAGCCATGGTCACACTGGTCTACTGATGAATGAATATGGAATATGGACACTGCAAAGTACAGTGGGAATATGGTGATTGGGAAACTAACGCAGGCGAGTGAGTGTCTTCGGTCAGGCTTGCCGCATAATGGCTTCCTGGCTTTGTATGTTTATTAGGCACGGAGAAATGCAGGCCATGATGAATGGCCTCTCAAAGACGCGGCTCGTAAATAAAAAGAGGCGCTGACAATGGAGGGGCCGAGCATCGCTCTCCCCCCGCATGGCAAACGCACAGGCGCTCCATCCGTTTAATGAAGTCAAATGGTCACGGTGGCTGTTGCTATGACAACACCGAGGCGGCCCGGGTACCGGCAGCGATGTGTAAGTGAGAACAAAAGCTGTGATTATTTGGGGACCAAAGTCTTCCCGTGGGCGAAGCCACCGCCCGAGGACACTGTACGTCACCGGAGAAAGTTACATCTATTAGGAAATGTAGCGCTTACTAAAGCCAGCATCACCAAATGCGCTTTTGGTTATTGTTAGTAACTTAACCAGACAGCACAAATGTATGGTTTTATGGTGGGAAGTTTGTGTCACTCAGTGGGTTAGATTGTTGTGCCTCTGATCAGAAGGTCACAGGTTCAAATCCCAGGGTCGTCGGAGTGTTTTTACTGTTTGGCCCCAGAGTGAGGCCCTGATTTACTCCAGAGTCTGGCCCTGCTTTCTCAGATGTACGCTGATCTAAACTTAATCCAGCAAATTTATTCTTTAGCTTGGTCGCCTCTTTCTCATTCAGAAAATGAGAACATCTTATTTATTTAGAAGACACTTTTATCCAAAAGTACATACGTCTTTGAAATAGCGAGGTCATGACTGTCCAAGAAGCAACTTGGGGTTAATGATGACATCATATTGCCAGCACTGGGAATTGAACTACCAACCTTCCGGTTACAAGCACAGCATTGTAACCAGCTGAGCCTCTGACCAACATAGCCATACTTTGTCTTTTATTTACACCTTACATAAATTAATGTAAAGACTTAATGGCCCATGGAGCTCTGAATGAGTAATTGTCTGCAGAGATAAGTGTTGCTGTTCGTTTAAATCCCAGGCCATTGATTTCATTAATTGGCATCAGGAGGCTCTAAATGCCATTCGGCTCTATCGCGTTTGGTAATGCAGATTGGCACCCTGTGTAATTAAGTTTCCATTTAGGATTTGATTTGAAGAAGTATCTGCTTAATGACAGCCTGGGCATTCGCCTCCGGTGCCAATTGCCTAAACTGAAACTCTTAGTGAATATATTTACGGAATTAATAAGTGAAGTTTGGAGGAACTAATTACACCATTAATGGGACATATATTTCTGTTATCATAACAATTAATATTTGGTGCTATGCTTTAATTTTTTTTAATGGAAAAAAGGTAACAGGCCCCGTTGGCAGCCATTGCATTTGGGATCCTCTTACTTCTCATGCTTGTCAGAGGTGCCCCTCAGGGGCATTGATTGACTGATGGTCAGCCACCAATCACATCCCAGCTCCCTTTTCATTTTCCAATCACATCCCAGCTCCCCGTTCATCTTCCTATCACATTCTGCCTTCCTGTCCACCTTTCTACCTCATCTCATTTCACCTTCCTGTACATCTTCCGATCACATCCCAGCTCCCTGTTCATCTTCAGCCAGGGACATTACCATAGCCGTTGCTTGCAACTGGGAAAGGCTGTTACCAGGAGTGTCTTGTGGTTGTAACATTGTTTTCCAAGAGGAGTATTGCTTGTACATTCATGGAAGATATTCTAATTACAGACGCAAAGTGCAGAACTGGAAAAACTATGCACTATATGATTGTACGATACAGTCGCGTGTTTCTGTGGAAATGCATACAATTCCATTACATTCCAGCATGAAACAATGATAAGTTTAATCTGCCAAAAAGTATTTTTGGGTCAAATGCAGGCATGTTGGTTTGGAACTGTGAATCTGTTCTATTTTGAACAGAGTTCTTTTTTCATTTTACAAATTATTCACTCAACACCGTTGAGATGAACCAAGATTAATTATCTTCCCTGTAAGCCAAATGTTGGTTTAATTACTCACACCATTCAGCTTCCCCCAGAGAGTGAGGCTTTATTGCAGAGTGAGAGCTGGCGATGTGCCGGTGATGTGTCGGTGATGTGCTGCCGATGTGCCAGCGATGTGCTGGCAATGATGGATTGTAAGCCATCTGCAGGCCGGTGGTAATCAGCAGTGTGGTTATCAAACAGCTTCTCATGCGTTTGTACAAAGTGGGATCCTCTTTACCTGCAACAGGGTGGAGATGAAAAAGAAAATGCAAAATACCTTTTCAGATACCAGAAGTTCATTTCATGCATAGGAATATGTTGGTCTGTTCCACCAGTACCTCATTTCCTGATCTGATAAACACAGCTATCTCTGTTCATAGTCTCACAAAGGAACACGGAACCACAGTGTTCCCCTTTATCTCATATTCTTCTCAGTACATGGCAGTATATGGTTATGAATCGGGTATGATTGTGTAATCAGTTCACTGTCATTCATCAGGTTAATAACCTTTTCAACATCATTGTGAGACAAACTTGTAGCGCTGAGTAATTAACATCTCCCGGAGCTCCCCTCTGTTCGTTGGTTTTTATGGTGCTGAAGGCAGTATCTGCTCAACATCTGAAGATATCTTCCTGTGTTTATCGTGTTCAGTGCAGTTGTGGCCCAGTGCAAAGAAGCATCAAAGCCCAACAAGCACTTTTCAATGTCTAACCACGTAAACTGCTCCTCGAAGCAAGAGATGCAGATGCAAATCAGCCACTTGGCTGTTTTTCTCTTGGTAAGACATTACCATGTAGGAGACAGGCTATAATATAGATATATTTTAAGCCTTCTAATAATAGTTCCTCATGAAAATTCTGGGAAGAGACATCAGAAGTGGCAGAAGATCTTCCATCTTCCGGTCTCTGCATTTTAACTTATTAATGCAATCTCAAGGCAGCTTAAGGCTAATCAACTTGATTCTGACTATTTTATTTAATCTTTTGGTAAGATTTTAATCCGATGAACGGAAGTATCCTACTAATTAAGGTACCTCAGCGGCAAAGGCGTATGAGAGAGTTTGATATTGGGGAGGACCCAACTTAATAATTAAAATGCAAAGGTCTGCTTATGAAAGGGCGGGGGTCAATGAAGTCACATTAAATATTTGGGGGGGGGGGGGTGCATGTCCCCCAGTCACCCTGATTCCTAGGCTCTGCTCGATGGTTCAGTAAACAAAATGACACAATGTCTCACATCAGGAGTTGCTGAGTGGCTCTGGGCTGAATATCCATCTTACCAGCCAAAGACCTTGACGTCGCTCCATGACATGCTGAAGGTGGGGTCATTCTGTGCTTGAAGGGCGTATATCAATTGAATGCTTCCTAAAAACCCTTCATATGCATATAAGTTGCCAGCTGTTTGGAGCGCAGATGCTCTGCAGACTTCATACAACTGAACTGTAGTAAAACAGATGGGTCTTTAAAATACGTGCAGTTCCATGAAGAATTTTAAAATAACTCTAGAGCCGTATAGAGAGAGAGCTGCGTTAACTTCCTTTACTCCAATGGACCATTTTTTCTGCAGCAACGGTAGATCGCGACGCCCCTCCATAGATCCTGGAAATTTGTGTCAAATACTAGCAGCGTAATAGAGTTACAGCAGAATAGACCTTTTGCGCTGCACTTTGAAAGGGTAAGACATTTAAAACATCTGATTTTGTATTATCAGCCCCTCAGTATCACATTAACATGTGTATTAAAGCATATTAGTGGGTTATCCTCCACAAAATGACTAGATTTAGGGAATTTTAACCGATAAGGCTAAAACACTGGATAAAGTTAGCAAACATAACATTAATCACAAACAGCCTATTAATGGTATATTCTGTTCTCTTAATGCTATCTCATCCAACACTGGGATTACAGAAAAAGGCTTCTAAATTGTTTTTTTGCAGGGTGGCAGCAGATAAATATTAGCTGAATATAATATTGGAGTGCGTATATAATATTGGTTGTGCGTGATCTCAACTCCCTGGGTTTTGCAAGATTTTCCCTGTTCCTTACATTTAATTAATAAACCAAATATTAAGCTTCCCAGTCGTGTGGTCTTTGTGAAAATGTGAAAATGCAGTATTTGAATATCACTACTTCACTTTTCTGCAATCTTTAGTTACGGTGAGATTTCTCCTGTGGAGTTGACGGTTGTTTTTTTCTTCCTTCTCCTCATTACATTACATTACATTATCCTTTCTCTGAGCGATTAGTGCATCTCCATGCAGAACAGCAAACCATGCTGTAGATGATATGCAAGGACCACGTGGAGGAAACAGACACAGACAAACTGCTTGGCATGCGATTCACGTTGAAGTTTATTAGTGATTAAGTCATTAAGATTATTTAGGTCCTCAGTTAACACGGGATTACTGAAACCTCTGTGAATTAAAGAAAGAAACATTAATCTGATCTGAATTTTGAAATGTTTCGTCCCTTCCCCTCCCTCTAAATATATCAATAAACATTAGGATATGACTGCTCTTGACTACTGTACAAGTTTAAGAACAAAATTAAAAAAAAAAATCACCAAAAGAAAATCGCTGTTATATCTCTCCGTATTTAATGCATTCAAATTGCCCGGCAAGCATTTCCTGGAACTATTCAAAGTCTAAAAGAACCATGTAACGATCAAGCACTGAACTGAACTTCTTTTGACACGACTCACTCTCTCTACACGGCTCTGAATAACTACTTATAAAAATGTATCATCCTGCCTTAAGGCACATATTTTTAAACTAAACATATTTTATGCAGTGATTAACTAAATCAACTTAATATCATCACTTTCTGTTTTAAGACAAGCTCTATTGACGTCAGTAGAATTAGCAAACGGCCAGATGGATGTTGCAGCTTTGTGAGAAATTAACTTTATGCTCATGTGTGGTTCATGAGGCTTTCTGTGGCCCTTTAGGGTCAGTGGGCCCCTGTTTCAGAACCTCAGTATTAAATGCTTCTCATGTGATCATTGCTTTGGCACCGCAGAACCTTAGCTGTGTGTGTGTGTGTGTGTGTGTGTGTGTGTGTCTGTGTGTGACAGAGCTGATCTGTGTCACTAACAACTTCTATACTGAATCTTCGCACTTGATGATGATCTTGCAGCTTCTGTACAGCTTCTGTACAGCTTCACGAAACGTCGCTTCTGATCTCATCCCATCATCCTTGGCGACAGACATTGCTGTCTGCTACGGAAGAGCCCTGGCAGTTTGTAAAGTCCATCACATGTCTGTGATGTAGGGATGTTTCATCATATACAGAAAGGTCTCATCTCACAATGAGCTCCGTGTTGCAGAGACACAGAGTGTGTGAGCATGAAAACCTCGCTGACTGTCTCACCCGGCACAGCCTCTGCTCAACCTCCTAACTGGGTCAGAGAGGGGGCGGGGGGGGGGGGGTAATGTCTTTGTCATTGTCCTACCCTGTCACACAGCTGGAATCCTTCCTAATAGTCCAGTGTAGATTTTATCATACCTATCCATCCATTCACCTGTCCTTTTCTAACTGTCTCTGACCTTGGATAGGTATTATATTAGTATTAATATTTTGATAATCTTTGCATATATATTTTCCTTGCTGTTGCAATCTTAGAAAGGTACCTCGCCTTAGGGTACAACAGCGGGTCCGTCTACTAGCACTTAGGGTCCCTGCGCATTCTACTAATCTGTGTGATTATAATGCATCTTTGATATGACGACTGAGTGGGAAAAATGTGCCGTTTTTGTTTAGGGTTCCTGAAATAGAAATTGAGCTGAAATCCCAGTCGGTGTCTTCAGGCTACAGAGAAACCCTGTTATAATGAAATAGTGTTTGGGGGCAAAATAGAGAGAGATGTATGAAGAGCATGTCTGCTAAAAGGCTGCTTTGTGTGAGTGACATCTTAGAAAGTTCGTAATATTTTCACCTCACAATCAGCCACCATCTTGGAGTCGCTTGCTCACATCATTTTATCTTGTCCGCATTGTTATATAAATGTGTCACTATTTTAATGGCCTCCTGTTAAACAAGGGGCCCAATGTAGTGGCTGAGCTTCAGTGTCATTCTGGGAAATGTCCTGTCAAAGGCACTTTATACATGGCTGGGGGTGACAGTGAATGATGATCCTGACTTAGTGCTGCTGTCGGGATCCCAAACCAGTCCATGCCGGAATCCAGGATCCAGCCTGGGTCTGCAACAGGACGAGCCTCTCTCCCCAGATCGTCCTCACCAGGGGCATACCTACAGCTCAGTTTTAACCAAGTGCTGGTCCCCCTAAATCTACCAGAGAATCCTTGCCCTTCCGACTTCCCTGGTAACTCACATACTTACTAGATTCATCTGCCTAACATTTCCAGTCTGATTACTTAAATACCAGTCGTCTTCATTAATTCCTTGCGAGGTTTTGTGAATTTACTGAGTGCTTTGCACTGATGCTTGTTCTTTTACTGAGCTGGTCTCCTTGGGGCCTGTATCATAAAACTGGATTTCTTGCTTAGCTGGATAACTTGTCGGATTTAAGGTAGTCTGGGCTAAACGTAAGTATACAAAGATAAAGTCCATTTAAACTGGGGTACCTTAAATCAGACAAATGATCCTGCTAAGCATGAAATCCCGCTTTGAGATACAGACCCCAGGTCTTCAGTTTTTCTTTTACAGGCTGTTCATTTGGGATTTTGGATTCTGATTCTGGTCCTGTTCTGCCCCGTTCTGGTTTCTTTGACCATTTGCATTTTGATGATTTTGAGTTATTGGATTCTGATTTGGCTTTAATGAATAAATGACCATGGAAAACTCTGCACATGGACCTCTGCCTAATTCACTGCAGCTGCGAACGCTGCCGCATAAAGTGAATTTCACAAGCAGTCGTCCTGAATCAAGCCTGTAAGTTAACTGAACTGGGCTGTTCCCCAGAAAATGAGTGGGGAACGCTTATAGAGTAGAGGAATAAATGACTTGAGTATTGATTATAAATCAGCATTTTTTACACATATTCCGCTTGGTGGGACGTCCAGGTGCAGTGAGTCTGAAATAAAGCCATACTGAATGCAGCCATATTTAAATCTGTCACTGTCCTTCTCATAGAAATGATTTTCCACACCTCTGGCAAAGGAACCCGGTACTAAGTCACGTACATGACACCCGACGGGGACCGTTAAAGGCTAGTAAACATTTTAATCTTCACAGGATGGGTGTGTGGTCCCTGTGTGGGAGTCATTCTCTATCTGTGGGCAGCATTAAATCACATTCATTGTTCTTTTCGTTCTCCATTTCTCCAAAGTCAGTTGATATGGACTTAAAATGAATGCCCTGGCCACAATGAAATGGAGCCACCTTGGTAACATGCCCTCTATCAAAAAGAAAAGTTGAAAAGATGTTGCGCAGCTCCTGCTCCAATACCGCTTCGCTCTTGTACAGTACCTGGGGCTGTCGCCATTGCATCTTAATAATCACCAGGGCTTCAGATGACGGGTGAAACGTTTATCCGGACGCCAGCTTTTCGAAGCTATATGGACGCTACTTACTCCCACTATTTGGAATGCAGATTAGTAGTACCTCTAAAATATTAATGAGAGGTGCATCGTGACGCCCTTATGTTAGCAATCTGTGTAAGTTCAGCGTATCCTTATGTTTAATAAACATGTTGGACTTCAATCTGCAAAAAGTACCGCCACACCGCCGATGTATTTAACCCTGTTTATCTCCTCTTTTAAAAGATGTTATGGTTGCTGAGCCGTCCCGTTCGTCATGCCACTTAAGTGCTTTCTGCTTACAAGATTTACCAAAACAGTAGCATGCGGCGTGCTCCGCTAACTGAATTTAATAAAAATAAAATTAAATAATAATTTAATAATAATGAACGCTGATGTAAAAAGAAAGCTTACATGCCCAGTCATGTATCTTAGTTTTGGCACCTAAATGCTAGCGGTCAACAGCAAGGGGGAATCAGAATAGCCGACAGTCCAGCTCAATATAATAGTTTCTAGACATAAGAGCTGGTATAACTGGATACTCTGATTGTGAGCCTCTTTAGATTCATGAGCTTTTGGTCAGAGTATAACCACTACACTACTTTCTGAGATAAAAAGTACTAAATGAGTATTAAAAATGTATTTTAAATGCATTTGCTGAAATGGCAGGCTGTGTGGTGAGGAAAGGCTCTTTGTCTTATGGTTTGCATTTGAGGCCTCTTGTTTCTTGTCAATCCCATCATGGAATTCCTGTTTCCCACTCACTGCCAGAATTGGCCATTACGATTGGCTGTGCTGTCTGCATTGCAGTCATACATGTATGGTTGTCTTATGAGTGCTGTAGGGCTGCAGAGGACAGGAACAGCACAACAGCAGAGCATCCCTTTCCTGCTCTTTGTTCTTTATAATTTATTCCGGAGACCTGAGCTGTGAGAATGAGATGAAACATCTCATTTTGAAAGTGCCTTTTTCTTTGGTAAGCTTTTAAAGAGAATGTGGGCCTAGCTGATCACTTTTGAAGGAGAGATATTTAAACTCTCTGTGAAGAGTAATTTGTTGCTGACTGCAAATCCCCGTTCTCCTTTAAGCACCACAGACATGCTCCCATTGCTGAAAATTTGCTCCAGAAATTTGGCAAATGAGATTAGTTATGTCTAGTGAATCTATCTATCATCGAGACAGCTGGGAAAAATGTATGAAATTACACAGTGTTTGTTTGGAGATGAAAATCGTGAAAATTGTGCCATTGGGACTGAGAAAGCCAGATTAGAGCAGTGAATCCAGGCTAATTTCACTGTGCCTGTCACATGGGCCCAGCCAGGCTGGTCTGGGCAGGACATGACCTCACACTTGTAGGGTTACGCTGCTGCTTCTGCCTGTCCGTGGGTCTGTAGTTGGGTTACTGTACTTTTGGGGGTCTGTAGATGTGTGATTTAGACTTGGGTGCTATCTAGTCTTTCATGCTGTCATACTGACTAGAACATTAAACCTAACCCTAACCCCGAACCCCTAACCCTAATGATGTCCAAGCGCTCATGGTTTATCTCCCACCATGATTCCCGTCCTTGTAACAGGGATTTCATGTCCTTCAGGCAAATGAATCATTCTTAAATATTAAAAGCATGGCTTTTTTGAGAAATATCATTAACCTCAATTGCATTGATAAAAATATCTAAGTGTGGAAGAATGGTGTCTAAATATTGATGAATTTTGATGAATCTTTTTGGCTAAATAAATATTCTGCAGAGATGTAAGTGACTGTAAAATGCACTTGCATGTAGATACTTGATAAGTAATGATAAGTGACCCCCCCCCTGGGTAGCACTGGGCTACTTGACTGTCACCTGGTCTTATTTGGCTTATTTGTGGGCTCCAGCTGATGAGGTCCATGAACCCCAGGCCCTGTCCCCAGCAGGGGATTGCCTGCTCAGTTACACTATTCCCTCACTCTAGTAGGACAGGACATAGTGGTTGTGCTGTATAGTTGAAAGCGACGCTTGGGGTCACAGCAAAGGGTGAACCATTTTTCCTGGAAGCCTGGAGCATTTCAGAGGTTAAGGGCCTAGCTCAAGGGTACATCAGCTATCCTGCTGAGGACGGGATTCGAACCGGTGACCTTCCAGTCACAGAGACATACCGCACTGAGCCATACAACACCAGAGGCATGAGATCCAAAATGCATGAGATTGGCTGAGGACAGTTTCATCATATGTTACTGTGTCAACATGAAGCATGGGGGCAATAGGAACCAGCTGAGTGTGAAAGACCCTTAACCCCCCCCAAAATGATCCAGGGACTCCCTGACACTGCTTTCTCGAAAAAATTTGCCTGCTAAATAAATCGAGTGTAAATAGTATTAAAAATGGGAATGTACACCTTTACCGTAAAACACGGGCAGAAATGGCAGTAATGGAAATGTTATCGCAAGGTGTTGAAGGTACTGGCCACCGTGCATGAAGTACAGCAGAAGTGGTGGCTTTTTGCCGCGTTGTCCGTGATGCAGATCAAGATTGACGAAAATCAAGGCCAACGACAATCCATCAAGAAAAACGTCTGCCTACAAGACATGCCACAAAATCGAAAGTGGACTCGTGCACTGCTGTGGCAGCGTAGTGCATTAAGTCTGCCGCACACTAAGCAGTAGCATATGGATTAGAGATGCACAATATGTCAGTTAACATATCGGTATCAACAAAAGTTTGTTAAAAATCAAGACGTCGGCATTGGTCAAATGTGTCAGTCTTGGTCGATACTGCTGACTGATATTGAGACTTTAGTCAATATTCAAAGTTAGCAGCACCAGAGCTAAATACACAACTACTAAAATAATGGAGATGAATGCATTGGATCTGCCATTTCCCATAGTGGAGGTGAGGGATTCTGCTGGCTTCTTTACAGTTTAGACATTCATTGCAGTCTTAGTTGTGTGCTACTGTACTTTGCTGATGCCTGTCTGCATAAAAAATCCGTTGCTGCACACATTCACAGAATTTTAGGTAAAATCACTGGCATTAGTTTCTCTACACATCAGTGGCGCTCAGCCAGTTATCAGTATCAGCCAGTACTTCCACATCAGTGCACTGCTAATTTCGTGGTTTAGATGTTCAGCCCCAGGTCCTTTATGTTCCACATTTGCATCAAAGTATAATGTAGTGAGTGGTGTGAGAAAGTGAAAGGTCTTTAATCTCGATGGTCTTTAATCTCTTTGACCACCTTTCAGCTTTAAAACGGTCAGGCTTTAATCATTTTTAATGGCAGGATCTGGGTGTATGTTCAGGCCAATCATGGTAGAGCATCTCCATGTCTACAGAAAAAAAAACAAATAGAACCTGAAATCATTTTTAAGTTGCTGTTGATGTTTTAAACTCCGACCCCTTTCAGGCTTTTCAGTGCGCCCCTTCTATTAGTTTCACAAAACAGAGAGAATCGGGGGTCTGCAATGCATTCAGTGATCTTGAGTGTCCTTCTTACAAAATAAACTCTGCTGCTCTTTCTGTGGCCTTTAAGAATTGTATCATAAAAGATGGTCCGAGTGACTTGATCAGAATCAGGGGTCTGCAATTCTTTCAATGACCTTGAGTGTCCTGCTTAGAAATAAGCTCTTTCTGTGGCCTTTATGAAAGAGTGTTATAAAAGATGGTTCAAGTGGCTCAGTCACCCCCGCCGGCAGCAATCCAAACCCCGCATAGCACTCGGATTGATGATGCCATTTCGTCTCATTCATTTATTTATGAAGTTCTTCATTTTACACTTTAAAGAGAGAGAGCCCAACACAGCTACTTCACCTGATCCATACACCTCTGGCGTTGGGTCTTATCCACTGATTTACAGTTTTCACTTGGATGATGCCTTTGATGATGGTGCTGGGGACGGGGGGGGGGCAGCTTTTCAGTCAGATTTCCTTGTCAGATTTCAAAGTAATATTAAGTGTTAGCTCTACTACATACAAATAGAATTCATTCAGTATGAAATTTCAGAAGTTGATTAAGGGACTATCAGTAAATAAATACTGGAATTAATTGTTTTTTCACTCTTGACGCCTTTCCAATAAAAACGTTTACATTTTTAACACTGGGAAGAAGTTGGTAATCCATTATGAATGAAGTTTTAGTGCACAGAAGATGATTAAAGTATTCATGTCAGCTTGGTGCAGTGATGCGTGGGTTCTCGGTGAAAGATCTTTGCTTGTGGTTTTATAAAGAGATTTTGATGTGGCTTTTCATGACAAGAGTTTGATCCATGGAAAGTTTTATAAATAAACCCTCAGAAAACACGGAAGCAGCCTGTCAACAAGACTGTGTAGAGAGCTAGCATGTTGCAGTCAGCTTGGGGATCTGAACCCAAAAGTTCATGAGAAGAGAGCTGCTTTTTGCTTCCATTTCAGAAAGTCTGATACTTAAAAGGCTGGAACAGTCAGATGTGTGAGCCTTTGGAAAAGAGTCTTGGAAAATCTCGTCAGGGAGTAAATAAAATTGGTAAAGTTCTGCTAGGATGTACTGTAATTGAGTGTGAAGAGCACCTGATCTCAGGGTGTGAGGAACACCTGATCTCAGGGTGTGAGGAGAGGAGCACCTGCTCACAGGGTGTGAGGAGAGGAGCACCTGCTCACAGGGTGTGAGGAGCACCTGATCTCAGGGTGTGAGGAGCGGAGCACCTGATCTCAGCGTGTGAGGAGTGGAGCACCTGATCTCAGGGTGTGAGGAGAGGAGCACCTGATCTCAGCGTGTGAGGAGTGGAGCACCTGCTCACAGGGTGTGAGGAGAGGAGCACCTGCTCACAGGGTGTGAGGAGCACCTGATCTCAGCGTGTGAGGAGCACCTGATCTCAGGGTGTGAGGAGCACCTGATCTCAGGGCGTGAGAAGCACCTGCTCACAGGGTGTGAGGAGCACCTGATCTCGGCGTGTGAGGAGTGGAGCACCTGATCTCAGGGTGTGAGGAGTGGAGCACCTGATCTCAGGGTGTGAGGAGTGGAGCACCTGATCTCAGCGTGTGTGGAGTGGAGCACCTGATCTCAGGGTGTTGCTAAGCTGTAGCTCAGCTGAAGTAGCATGTATTTCACTCTCTTGTGAAGCTTCCAGAATGACTGACACTCAGGAGGATCCACTTTAACATGCATCATGTGGAGCACATTTGTAGGCTGTGTCTTTGGGACAGAATCCTGTCTCCCTCTGTCTGTGTCTTTGGGACAGGATCCTGTCTCCCTCTGTCTGTGTCTTTGGGACAGGATCCTGTCTCCCTCTGTCTGTGTCTTTGGGACAGGATCCTGTCTCCCTCTGGCTGTGTCTTTGGGACAGGATCCTGTCTCCCTCTGACTGTGTCTTTGGGACAGGATCCTGTCTCCCTCTGGCTGTGTCAGGGTCCTGCTTATAAATACCAATATTACATTTCCCAAAAACAAGTTAGTTTTGTTAGTTTCAGAATTGACCTCCTTAAGATTCACTTCTGCTCTTATCTTTCTGCTGAAGGGATTATAATGGCTCTAGCACTGGAATAACACCCCAATAAATTTTAACATATGACAGACATGGGGGCCGCTAAATAAGACCTGTGTCTCCGATGGGGACTTTATAAGGATGCTTATTACTTGGGGTTACCCTCAAACAAAGGAATCATATCCCAGTTCTGTGGTAAAACTGTCTCCTTGTGTCTTACTCTGGTCTGACCTGACTTGTTTAATAGGATTTCCTTGTACTCATTAATTATTAAAAAGGTGCATGTGTGTATGTGTATATATTATGTATTAATGGGACACCAGAAAAACCTTACAGCTCAAAACGAAGCCTGCTAAGCTAACGTAATGCTAGCATACATCCTCCCATTCAGTCCTTGGCCATAAGTGTTTATCAGGTTCTATGTCACAGTGTAAATGAATTTGGCTGCATTTAAGATTGCGACTATAGTTGTTAACTGTATTCAACCACCAAGTCCGGAGATATTGTGACAGAAGCTTCTTCTGGTTTCTGGAGCGGTGTTTATATACATCATGTACTTGTGTGCATGAGTTTCCGGCCAACCTCATGCAAACTTCACGTGGACTTAATTTTCTCTTCATTCTATGTTGCTATACTAGGTTTGTGTTTTTTAACAGTTATTTGACATACATCATCTCTGTGATAGGCTGGCATTCTGACTGGGCTGTTCCCCTGCCATGTGCCCTGTGATAGGCTGGCATCCTCACTGGGCTGTCCCCTGCCTTGCGCCCTATGATAGGCTGGCATCCTGACTGGGCTGTTCCCCTGCCATGTGCCCTGTGATAGGCTGGCATCCTGACTGGGCTGTCCCCTGCCTTGTGCCCTTTGATAGGCTGGCATCCTCACTGGGCTGTCCCCTGCCTTGTGCCCTATGATAGGCTGGCATCCTGACTGGGCTGTCCCCTGCCTTGTGCCCTGTGATAGGCTGGCATCCTGACTGGGCTGTCCCCTGCCTTGTGCCCTGTGATAGGCTGGCATCCTCACTGGGCTATCCCCTGCCATGTGCCCTGTGATAGGCTTTTAAATAGCCAGCGAATGTTCACCTGGCTCTGAGAATTGGGGTAAGGCAGCAAAGGGCAGATGCACTGGTAGCTGCAGGCTGCGGTTTGATTGGCCCCTGACTGTGTCTAATTGGGGGCAGCTGGTGGAGGTAGATCAGCAGAAAGGATCACTTTACTCCCTACGGACCTGGTGAGGCACAGATGGAAGCTGCTCCACGGGCATTTCAGTAGCGTGCAGGCGAATCACAACCGGCCCCGTCTGCAGTGTGGAAGGATCTGCTGTGGTCACACTGCAGGGCCACCGGCTTTGGGAAAGCTGTGAGCAGGATGGGGGTGGCTATAGTTAGTACCCCGAGCAAGGCTATTAAAGCTCAGTGTGGTTTTTCCTTGCTTTATGTCCGTAGCTTCCTGGATAAATTTGGTTAAATTTGCAGATGACACCAAGGTGAGTGGTGTAGCAGATACTGATCTAGCAGCACAGAGGCTACAATGGGATCTTGATTTTATTAGCGACTGGCAGATGAAATTCAACATAGATAAATGTAAGGCTTAAAAGGAAGCTTTATCTTTGTAGTAAAAACAGCTTACTTTCACCTCCGTAACGTCGCCCGTATCAGGCCATACCTTTCAAACTCTGCTGCCGAGTCCCTCATTTCATGCCTTTATCTCTAGCCGTCTTCACTACTGCAACTCACTACTCGCTGGTATCTCCGCTAAATCTCTTCATAAACTTCAGATAGTTCAGAACCCTGCTGCCCCCCTCCTTACCCACACTCGTTCCCATCAGCACATCACACCCGTTCTGCAGAGCCTGCACTGGCTCCCTATAAAAGAGCGTATTCATTTCAAAATACTGCTCCTGACATTTAAGGCTCTTAATAATCAAGGTCCCCCATATCTTACTGATTTCCTTCTACCCTACCAGCCTCCCCGCAGTCTTAGATCTTCCTCTACTGGCTCTTTCCTCATCCCCCCTTCCAAATTACATAGCTATGGTGACCGTACATTCTCCCATTTAGCTCCCCGCCTTTGGAACTCACTACCTACTAGCATCCGTTTATCGACCTCTGTTTCAGATTTTAAAACCAAGCTAAAAACCTTTCTTTTTGCTCAGGCATTCAATCTTCCGTATGCATAATGTGTATTTGTGTAATCTGTTTTCTGTGTACAGTACTTACTCTGTAAGGCGACTTTGAATTCTTGTAAAAGCGCTATATAAATAAAATGTATTATTATTATTATTATTAAAATTCACAGCTCAGAAACTGAACTGAAGACTTTAGGAGTTTGTTTGTTCCACTGCAGTGTTTATTATCTGTTTAACTGTTTATCATGTTTTTAAAAGTAACTGTTTATGATCTCCGACCATATTTACCAAGATAATAGGGGGGCGTATGTGGCTCAGGTGGGGTAGGCTGAGCCTGTAATCAGGAGGTCACGGGTTCAAATCCTGTGTTTGACAGGGTGGTCCTATCTGCACTGGGTCATCAACCCCCTGAAAAATGCACTCAGCCACCAAGGTCATTTTCAACCCTGTGTCTTGAAAAAGGAAAGAATGATGGGATATTTAAAAAAAAAACAACATTCTAAAGGACATGTTTTAGCAGCAAATAAAGCTGAATTTTACTGAACCATTAGTATTATTGATTTTTTCCCCTAATGTGTGTGAAGTAGTTTACACAGTTTTCAGGCTATAATGATGGTTAATAATATGTTTAATAATCCAGCTCATTGCTACTTTTTCTCCACAGCTCGCATCACTGGAGCGACAGATCTTTGACTTCCTGGGATATCAGTGGGTCCCCATCCTCGGAAACTTTCTGCACATAATAGTTGTCATCCTCGGCCTCTTTGGAACAATTCAGTATCGCTCAAAATACATTGTGGTGGTGAGTAACTATTATCGCTATTTCTGCAGGGTGCCAAGGGTTGGTGTCTCAGATGTAAGGTTGACCACCATGTCAAAGGGGAGACAATCTGAGCTCCTTCAAGTCTTATAAACGGCTTTAAAATTGAAAGGCTCCTGTGCTTCGGAAAATAGTTCAGTTCTTCTTGTGCTTTTACTAGTTTGTTTCTTTGACTGAAAGACTCACATTAACATTTGTGACACATGCACGACTATAGGAGACTGACCAATCAGCACACAGCAAGAACTTCGTGCTTAAGTGAAATCCAGGTCGTTTTAATTGAAATGGTAGTTCGCAAACCCTGTCCTCTCTCATAGTGTCCCCCCCTGGCGTGGATTAGGTTTCCATCCTATTTGGATGGGTCATAAACATGCTGCAGTAGGAGACCGTGGCCCATGTCTGCTTCATGCCAGAATGCTGCACCTCCAAAGCTCTAAATCATCTTCCTGGCTCTTAAGTGGAGTCTCTTCCCTGATTACATGCCAACAGCATAAACAGAAGCTCCAGAAAAGCTGCTTGTTGTATGAAGATGCAAATTCCCAGATGGTGTTGCGGCTGCCTTCTGGCCTGACTCTGCCCCCCTCCAGCCTCAATGGCCCCCGGATGGCCTTTAAATAAGCGCTCTGAAATGGCTAATTATGAGACTTTGTCCTGGAAGTTTGGGGTCAGTGCTCCCCAAAGCATTTCCAAATTGCTCTCGTTGCTGATTTCTGTGACACTTCACATTTAAGAGCCTCATTTGCCCAAGTATTTACACTCAGAATCAATACCAAATGTGCCGGAGAACAAGTTGCTCTTTTTTATGACTTATCTAGTTTTTTGGTAACTTTACAATAACATACATATACTAGTGGCCAAAATTGTGGAAACACTTCCAATTTTTAGAGCTTGCATAACTTGTTCCAGTTACTTATTTAATCATCCAATGATATTTGTAACATTCTTTGATTTTTCATGAACATTACCATCGGTATTCATGTAGTAATTTCTAAAGCATAATGCCAAAAATGTTAGGTGTTTTCATAATTTTGGCCACTATTGTGGCCAAAATTATCTGTTTTTTTTTTTTTTTTTTTTTAATTTTTAACCTCTGGGTGAGGAGCTGACTTAGTACTTCATGTGGTCGGGTGAGATGTTGAAATGCCAAAACGATCAAATGTGACGTGTTGGAAAAAAAAACAAGAGACTGAGAACGTGTCAGAAGCAGAGACCTCAGCAAATGGCTGTCCATTCACTGGCCAAACAGGCGCGTGTAATGGCCTGAAATGTAAGCACAGACTGTCACTTGAATCAGACTATTGTTTCAATAGACATCAGTGTTTTGTTGTAATTAGATTTTTTTGTGTAATATTGGAAGTAGCAATAGATTTCCTGTTATGCTGTAATGAAAGAGAATGGAATTACAGTGAATTACAATGACAAAATTTTCATTTAAAATATATTTATTTGAAAGATGCTTTTATCAATAGTGACATACAGTTGAGAAGGCAGGGTCAGACAGTCCTCTACAGCAGTTGGGAGTTAAGGTCCTTGCTCAGAGGCACAGTGATGACATCACTCTGCTGGTTGTGGGATTCTTTACAATGACCTTCCAATCAAAAGCACAGAATTTTTGCCTTTAAATGTTCAAAAACCCTGACATACCACCTGGTGAAACCTCAGACTCCATAAACACCATCTTCAAAACAGTTTCCTGGCAGTAATGAGTTTGAAATGGTCTTTGTAAACGTACAGACTTTTAAACTTCCTTTAATTGCTGCCCATCACCTTGACCTAACTTGTTATTTTTATGTTGTCGCTCTACCTTATGACTTCAACTTAGCGCTGTGTTCGGAGTAGGATGGTCGGGTTTACTAGACATGAACGCGTTACATTTCAGAGGTTGATCGGTCATGAAGCACGTAATCACATAAGTCCCATTCTGACATTGGTGGGACAGGAGATGTCTGGCTCTTCTGCTAAGTGGCTCCAGATGCAGGACGGCTGCTGGACGTCCTGTCATTTTTGCCGCTGATGATGGGGAGGCTGGTGGGATATTTGGTTGGAGCCAAGACTTGCAAAGTCTTGGAAACTTACTTGGAAAGTGCAGTGTTTTGTGAACAGATTTCTTGTGCTGGTGAATTTTTCAATCAAAATCCCAGGAATCCTCAGTGTATAACAGCTGGTGTCAAACAAGCTAGTTGTTAGCACGATGCTATTAATTGCGATGTATTATGGAACTCGTGTCAGTAGCTGGATGCAGCCTTGCATTAGTAAATAGCTGCTGCTCGTGTGGTGGGGGCTGGCCCCCGGGAGCCCTGCTCCTTTTAGGATCCCTAAAGCTCCCCAATGGGGGATTATGGGTGGCCTTTTTTCCACATTGATCTTTCAGTGTGACGGTTTCATGCCCTTCATGCTGTGGGTGGTGTGTGGCTCAGTGGCTTAGGCGGCCGTGCCTGTGATTAGAAGGCTGCTGGTCCAAATCCCAGGGCTGGCAGACTGATGTCACTGCCGGGCCCCCTGAGCAAGGCTGTTAACCCTAATTGCTCCAGGAATTGGCTGACCTTGCCTTCTCAAAAATGTATGTCACTTTGGATTAAAATGTCTGCTAAATAAATGTAAAAATGTCTTTCTCTCTCCCCAGTACTCCATCTGGATCGCTCTATGGGTGGCATGGAATGTGTTCGTTATCTGCTTCTATTTAGAAGTTGGAGGTCTGTCTAAGGTAAGGTCACATGCTACATAAATATATGCTAAATCAGTGAGCTGGTTTTGCTGCAACCCAGTGTGGAATATGCAGATGGGTGGATGGATGTGTGTAATTCACTGTGCATAGTGTTTCACGGTTACCATGGTATTAGTGAAGTTCATTTTATCTTAACCATGACATACCTTTGAATTGTTTGAAATGAAAGTCACATGACTAGTAATTTCACTGGCTCTTATTGCTGTGCGAAGCTTCTTAGCATGAAGCTCATAGTGACAGAGCTATGGATTGACACTGCTATCAGATTCTCTTGCCAAAACCTATTTCCTTTGGTCAGCTTCCACTGCATTAAACCAGTGACCAATAGCACAAGATAATTTCACTGGTTTTAGGTTACAGAGATGACACCAGTGGTGTTGGGTTATGGAGATGATGGCACCGTCTTTGACTTATGGATTTTGGGCAAAGTCATAGCCGTCTTTCATGTCCCTTATTGCACTGCTGTCTTATGTTCTAGGTGTTTGGAGGAAAACCACATCTTAGCCTGTTCTTGGTCAGAGTTAATATTTCACTGGAATGAGCTGCAGTAGTCAGCAGTTACATAATCCAGGGGTGTTAGCCCCAGCTCTCATGCAATCACTAATGCAGATCAAGGCCACTCCTCTGGACAGAGTGACACTGCAAAGCCGTCATAACAAAAGCCCGTTAAGAACAGACAAACAACAAAGCAAAAAACGGCTAAAGAAAAACAGCATTACTCCAGGGCTGTGCTTTGTGACCCAGAAGTGCCGTCCATCTTTCTGCTTCCAGGTGACCTGAACAGTCACCTTGCTGTCTAGCAGGTGGTGAAGCTCTATAAGAAGAGGCAGCCATGTGTTTAAATCTCCACTGGGTGAGATTCTGCTTTGGGTCTCGTCACGCACAGAGAGTGGGACTGTAAATTTAACACCCTGGGATGGCTGTCCCCGGTGATGGATTCGGGAGCAGACGGTTAGCCCTTAATAACATGGCAGAGTGATCATGCAGCCCCTACGGTCACTCTGCAGTTTAGTACACCTCTGAGAGCTAGATATCACCCCTGAACCAGATTCAAATGCTCCCATCCAGACTGGATATCACCCCTGAGCCAGATTCAAACCAGATTCTGTCCAGACTGTGAGTGGAAATGTGTTCAGGACCGTAGAAGTGTTAATTGTTTCTTGAGTTGCAGTGACAACTTTTGAATATGCACTACATTAAATTTCAGATGAAGAAATTAAGGCAATGAGATCTGCTAACGTATTATGATTTAAGCATTGAATGAAACATTATGGGACTGCTGTTATTGCAAAGGATGCAACTCCTCTTCACAAAAATTTTGTAACTGCAATTTTGTATTTTCAACCCATGCAGCTCTTAATAAGCAGGATGATGCTGTGATTTACCTATGGAAAAACAGTGGGTCACACCACTGGGCACAAATCAATCGAATTAGCATACTTTGCAAACAATGCTGCAGGGTTATAAATACTCGGAAGCACGCTGTGAATAGCAGTGAGGAGTTCTGTTACTCTCTCCGGTGCCTTTGGCGATACCTCATCCGAGGACGGCAGGCAAGGTGAGACGTGGAAGTAACTCGGAGGTTTGCGGTGGCCGGGGGGGCTGCTTTGCACGGAAAGACGACGCCCCCGCAATGGTGTGGCGGCTGTTTTTGAAGGACGTGGGAATGATGGTGAGCGAATGCTCTGTCATTCAGCGGCATTAAAGATGGAACACCACTTCGACCGTTCAAAATATCTGACAGGAAAGGGACTTATTTTTGAAGATAACGCTTATCCTGTATTGGTTGAAGCCGATGATGCCCCCTCCCTTGCCGTCGTATGATTGGTTGGCCAGCACTGCTCTTATCCAATAGGTTGACCAGCACTGCTCTTATCCAAAAGACTGCATCTACATGCCAGGATGGATCTCCGTTGAAAAACACCTCACCATTCCAGATTTTTCCAGGTGTTATCTAGTCCGGAGGGTGCATGATCACCCCGTATTTTTTTTGTGGTACTTCCCTGGGTGCTTCTGTTTACTCCCATACTCCAAAATGTGAAGTTATGTGAACTGGTGTCTCAAAAAGCTCACAGTGCGTGAACTTGGGCCACCTGGTGCACATCCCATGCAGGTTGCCCTTTGTACCCTGCCTTGTGTGTCCTGGGACTGGTTCCAAGCTCACCAAGACACTGCACTAGATAATCAGTTATCAGGGTCCAGGGTGTCCCCTGCCTCGTGCCCTGTGATAGACTGGCATCCTGTCCATGGTGTCCCCTGCCTCGTGCCCTGTGATAGACTGGCATCCTGTCCTTGGTGTCCCCTGCCTCGTGCCCTGTGACGGACTGGCGTCCTGTCCAGGGTGTCCCTCTTCTGGGATAATCTCCTGGATCAGCACAAACCAGTACTGAATAATACTGTATATCTTAAGCTATTAAAGTAAAAATGCTACAGGTTAAGTTATAACGTAATAGAATTTTGGCCTGCAACTGATGCATGAGCTCTTTGCTAACTCACTCCCGGCACCATATAGATGAGGGAGAACACTATGTGAATCTGAACTGCTAAAGGAACAGGAGAACAGCAGTTGGATGTTGTAGGCAGTATAAGCAAGCTATGTAAGGTTATACCCTCTATCTTACGGCCTTTGGTCTTTTATTTAACTGGGTGTCAATGCTATGTGACTTTAGCTTTTACATATATCATATATCAATATATCATATGTACAGATCTAAAAATATATGGAGGGTCTGTGTGGTGTCAGTATCAGTCCCTGCCCTCTCATTTCCCTGCCTGGCCAGCAGGTGTCGCAGGTCACCCCTTTCCTAGTGTTTGAGTTCTTTGTAATTATGACCCACATAAAAACCTTGTTAGTCCTAGCCCTAGTGTTTGAGTTGTTAATGACCTGCACCTGTGTCTTGTTGCCCGAAGGCTTTTGGTTAATTGTTGTGGCTCACACCTGTCCCTTGTTTAACCCTTGTTTCCCACGTGTATATATGTGCCTGTCCTTGGCTTTTGCTCCTATTGGTCAACATGCTGGTTTCCTGTGTGGTGTTTGTATGTCTTACCTGCTCGAAGGAAGCTTGTTTGATTCCCGGGGCCTACAGTGTGATGTCACTGTTGGGCCTCTGTGCAAGAAATTTAACCCCCGATAGTTGCAGGGACTGTCTGACCCTGCTGTATCTCAAATAATGTATGCCGCTTTGAGTAAAAGCACCTGCTAAGTACGAGTTGCGAGTGAGTAAGCCATTTAGCCTCCTCTTGGTTCCTCATCCTGCTTCATTGTGTCAGTGTAACATGTCGGAGATGCAGCCCCCACTCAATTTGCGCCCCTCACCCACCTTTGCGGCTGTCTGGGCAGTGCCATGGCCGTCCTGGGGGGGGGGGGCTCTGCCACCGTTGCCCCACTCGGATTCGGCACATTCGGGCACAGATGTACGGAGATGGGGTACTATCCTGTCCCCCGGTGACAGGTGACGTGTACTTTTTGTGGGCAGGATGGCAAACACTTGCCTAGGCATAGTGTAGGTGACAGTGACCAGTGTTATTATTGTTACATTTCAATTTCTCCTCACGACCCTGAATAGGAGAACCAGTTACAGAAAATGGATGAATGGACATTTTAATTTCTCCTGGAAAAAAATCTGTAGGAATGATAAATATCTTGATTAAGGAAGTTGCATTATGGCAAAAACAGGTGGTACATAATGGAAGGTCTGAGCTGAACAAAGTAGGGTGAGATTCATTTTTAATAAATCACCACATTCAGAATTAATAGACTGAAGATGATTGAGAAGTAAATACAAATGTTTGGCTCAAATTTGAATTTATAATTATGGAAACAGAAGTTTTACTGAAAAAATTATTAGTATGTAAAATGAATGGATGGTAAATAGTATTTAACTAAGTACTCACTGAAAGACGTACAGTGAGTGGGTGTGGGGTGAATTGGTTTGCTGCTGTTAAGAATCAAATCTGAATTTCACATTTATCTGGGTTTTAGTGAATAACACAGCATATGTGGATCAGAGACACGTCTTGGGGTTGGAAAAAAGTAATTGTGTCAATAAGGACAGTAAAATGCTCCGGTAGCAAATAGAGGTGTGTAGCTCTGTGAGGTTGGACTCTGCGCCCCTGGTCCGAATGGTGCCACTGTTGGGCTCTTGTGCATGACCTTTAACCCCAATTACTGTAAAAAGCACCCTCTAAATAAATGTCAGTGGTTTCTCAAGAACTGCAATGCTAATTGCAGAGGTGATTGGTCGTTTCGGGTTTCATGTCCTATCACTTACAAACGCTGTAGCCACATGGAATTTGCACAGCTTGTCAGTCCACGTCGTGTCATTTGTGAGCCCAAAACCTCAAGCTGACAAGCATCTGAATGCGGACATCTTGCTGTTGTCAGAGATGGAGGCATACGGCTGGGCTCTGAGACTGATCGCTAAATCATCTCCTTGTCGCCCCGGGGAATGTCTGTCCTGCTCACAGAATACAGATGAAGCCCCCACTTGAAGCTGTGGTCACCCCCGGACAGAACACAAAGTGGCTGGTGACAGTGGGCTTTGCTCCGTTGTCCCTCTGCGGCTCAGAGACAGCCCAGCGCTCCTGCCTGTCCGAGTCAGACTCTTAGCAGCACAGACTCCCACAGCTGGGCTGTGACTCATGACAGCATAAGAACAGGATGGCCATTTTCCAGGCTCCATGGGAATGACAGAGACAGCAGTAAAGTGGTGCTGTCACTAGCCTAGTGTGTGTTTATTTTAGTGTCATCCGCTAATTAACACTAGTGCTGGTCAACTCAAGGGTGACCTAGACGGCTTCCTAGAGCGCCATCTCCTGAGGACTTAGCAAACCTGCGTGTGTCAGGCACCATATTGAGCTCTCTTGTTGGGAAAGGGCCAGATTCCCTTGGGGTTCATCCTGGATGGATGGTACTGTCAGAAGGTGTCGGTACACAAAGAGATCACAGCACAGCACCAGGCTCCGATCGTCCCTGCAAACCGAAACAGCCACGACCCGTTACACAACACACCGGTGTTTATTCGCTGTCATTTCCAGAACATGTTTTCTCTTGATACAAAGCCCAAATCGCTGTCTGCCCCAGACTGTAAAAATCAGTAATTTCCAGGCCGCGTGAGAAATTTTACAAACACTATTTACGGAATGCATAACTCATCTGCACTTGATTTTCTTAAATAAATGTCTTCCAGATAGTAAAGTTTTCTTTTTAAATGAAAAGGAATGAATTTGTAAGTAACTGACAAACACAACAAATTAAAGTGTCGGCATTAAATGTCCCTTTCGTTCGCATTTAATTGCTTTTATGCAGCTATCTTAGCACTAAACTGCTCCATTATGCTAATGCATGTGGAATTAGATCATTATGTTAATGGTACATTGTGCAGTCAGTTTTTTTTTCCTGGTGTTTAATTGCTTCCTTGGTGAATTGTATAAACATGCACATATATCACTTGAAAAGCTTTTTATACCTGCCCAATCTGCGCAATTGTCTGCTTTTTATGCTTTGGTGAAGTTCATTGTATGCATTTCTCCAGGTTTGTGATTTCCGTGCAACGCCAAGCCTTGCATGTGCTTAACTTCCGTGTTTGATACTTAACGGAGTTGTTTTTTTTTTATGGGGATTCAATGAAGTGATGGTACTAAACCTCAGGGTTGTGTTCAGTGTCGGATATCTGTGGTCATTGATTCTTGGCACATAGCGATCTGGTGCTGGATAAGGGGTTTGTACGATGGACCGATGCTGCGTGATCCTTGGCAGTAACTGGACAAGATGGAGATATACTTCACTGCATTGCAAAGGATGCAGAACTTCGGTGTTCCTAACAATTTCTGTAAAGAATGAAGTTTGCACTGTGCCAGTATTATAATTACAGCATGAGCCAGCTGGGAGTAACAGGAGCTGCTCATTAGCAAGGGGTGATTGTGTGGACTCGAGTGTCTCTCTGCACCTTAGTGAGAGCATCCATGTTAATTACTACATGTCACACATCGCCCCTGCTTAAGAATCACCCATATTGAGCTTAATAGAGTTAGCTGTTTGCTTGCTATTTAATCTCACACTTTTCAGGACACCTGTGTCCTGGACTCTTGCTCTGTAATTAGCAGTGCTGTGCTTGCTGAGTTCCGTGGGCCCCTGCCTTCAGTCTCAGCAGCTCGGATCCACATCTTTGCCTCACCCGCGGCCCGCAGGTGCCCAGGGGTTCCTGCAGAAGCTGCATGCGTTGATGTGGAGCGAAGCCAGGGGCGCAGAAGGAGCAGAGACCCCGAGATTTTTCCGGTCTTTGTGTGGTACACACTACAGGTTGACTGATATTTGTTTTTTGGGGTGGGACAGCTGATAGTATGATTGTTACATTCCTACTTAAAATAAACAAGTAACACAGTTGCTAAAGTTGTATTTATGTAGCATTAACATGCAAATACAATTTCTATTAATTATTCATATTAATCACTCTTTAAAGAAGGGCATGCAGCTTATTAAGAGTAATAGAGCATATAAACATTTAACCATACTCGGTGCTCATCTCTGTGGTGTTTCATGACTAAATTTATTCAATTCAATTCAATTCAATTTTATTTATATAGCGCATTATCACAACATTACATTACATTTACATTTATGACAAAAGTAACAAAATATTTTTAAAAATTGAGATCATTCTGGCATTCTGATGTTGTTCATCATGTGAAACTGATGTGAAATTTAGCACTCTTGTTCACTCCTGGCTCACTACTGTAGGTGCTGATAAACCACATTATAACACTGATGAAGTGAGTACTCAGCATGTCAATCATGCACACACACACACACACACACACACACACACACAGACACACACACAGACACACACACACACACAGACACAGACACACACACACACCTCTTTGATATTTTGTCACTTTTGAGTGAAAAAGCATCTTTACTACAGATGCTCAACAATGTCAATGAAATGTCAGGAAATTTCTGATAAAATGTGTAGGGTGTGTGACCGATAAGGAATGACGCAGATACTAAGCGAATCGGTAAAGAGAATCAGGAGTTTTTGCTATGAGGGTCGTCGAGGTGCAGATACCGCCACCAAGTTCGTCCTGATTGGTTGTTTCCTCTGGAGCTGCCAGCACTCGCTCACAGATTCGCTACTTGGCAGGAAAGCGGTTTATCTACGATCGATATCTGTGCCGTTGAGCCCGTTTGGGCCTGGGGGGGGTGGGGTTCCCGCTCTGCAACGATTTCCTTAATTGACTGACTGTCAGGCCGCACCTGAGCTTCCCTTGTCAGATGCAGGAGAACATCTCACCCAATCGGTATTGACCTTTCTTCCCATAGGACACTGACCTCATGACCTTCAATATCTCCATGCACCGCTCCTGGTGGCGTGAGCACGGCCCCGGCTGCGTGAGCAGGGAAGTCCCGCCCCCAGGCTCCCGCACACTGGAGGACCACACCTACATCTCTGTCACTGGCTGCATCATGGAGTTCCAGTACCTGGAGGTCATGCACTCTGCCCTGCAGATCCTATTGGCTGTGAGTACCGCCCGTCACAAGCATGCCAACCTCTGCTACAATTTACTGGCTGTGTCACAGCAGACCTGTGTTTCGGGGTCATACTGCTCGTGGTTACTCAATGTAATTGAGGATAATTGACAAACATATTATAAAAAGGCAATTCATGAATTAAAACACAAGTAAAACTGCTGTAGATTAAGCCGCATGACTCTCGGGTACCTCTCTGCAGATCTAATTGAATAAAAAGCGTTAATCAATAAGTAGCTGAAAATTCTAAGCTCTTACTTCAGCCCAAGGGTAATTGATTCTTTTTGCATAGTTAAATGGGTTCAGCTTCAGACTCGTGGAAATGGTGACATCTCACCTAATCGGCAAACGCAAATACCTGACAAATACTGTCATGAGGTAAGTGGGCTGGGGGCAAAGTGGTAGCCTGTTTAAGGTCATGGGAAAAGGAATCAGGGGTGAATGGAAAATGAGACAATGCAGAGCTGATTCTGCACTGGAGACATGAGATTTTAAAGCTTCTTTTACAGGCCAAAGGCACAGCTGATATTACCTGTTAGTTGTGGGATTTTACAGCATCCTTTCACATCCACACGACGCAGCATCTTCTGACTGAAATTGGTCCACAACCAGAGTGTCTAGCAGTGAGCTGCACTTGGGGGGCTGCCCTCACTATCCAGGCTGCAGTACTCACATTACTATAAATACTCGGTTACAATCACTTACTGCATCTCTACATCAGCATAATGTAGGTGCTGCTCAGCTTACGATGGAGTCATATTCCGATGAACCCGTCGTAAGTTGAAAATATCGTAAGTCAAATATAAATATGATATGATGAGTAAGCAAATAAGTAAACAAATAAATAAGCACATAAATACATAAGGAAGTGAATGAATGAATAAATGTCACTGAATAAGTAAATTTTTGCTTAAAAAAAATACACCGTCTGATACGTTGCCACACACCTTATGAGGTGTTTACGCTCATGATCCCTACGGAGACCGGAAACATGGCTGGGTGGATGCTGCTGTCACCCAGCAACAGTAGAAAGTATCATACTCCATATTGCTGGCCTGGAAACAGAATCAAAATTCAGTGAACGTGCATCCGTATCGCAGGATTGTAAAGACGAAATATCCTAAATCAAACCATCAGAATGTGAGGAATGTCTGTACATGTTTACTCCTATTGAATTGAATATTGAATATTTATCATAGCATTTCACTGGACTCCAGCTGTCCTGTAACACGTATCCCCCCACCCTGTGCCCTCTGCTGCCTGCAGTAAGCTCCAATTCTGTCCCCCAACCCTGAATTTGACAAGCAGTTGGGAAATGGATGGGTCTCATTGGATTTTATGTATTCATATTTATGTGTATTGAGAATACCTTGCAGTTTTGTGTTTTGGATTTGGACAAACGGCCTACTGGTCTCTGACATGCAGCAAAATCTGCTTTACGGGTGCAGACGTGCTGATCAGCAGGGGGAGCTGTTTCCAAAACAGCTCCAGAGGGGACGAATCACATGACCAAACACGGCCATAACATGGCCATGACTGCCCCCAAACGACTGTTTGACCTTTTTTGACAGTCACGGCGTAACCAAGGAGACCACAGTGCACCTTGACATCCAGTCAGATGATCTCCGTCACACTAACAGATCTGACCGAGTGTTTCCTAAAAGGTTTCATCTCTTTGCTGCTGGAACTGATGCTTTTCTGGGAATGACTGAAGAAAGCAGACTGATTGCAATAGCAGAAAGCAGATTATTTCTAATGCTGGAGACAGCCTCTGTGGAGTTATCTATCAACATTAAAATGCAGCATGACACTGGGGGTAGCTGCCCACCATATGTGGTTGGGAATTGGCTGTGGTAGCCTGGTAGGTCATCCTCACATCAGAGACAGCACAGGAACCTATAAATAATGAACTAAGGCAAGTCAGGTGACTCTGCAGAGGAGAAAAGATGCATTAATAGTGCTCAGTAGTTATGGTGCATCCTGCTCGTCTCCATGGAGCAGGTAGCTTGTGGTGATGCCAAACCGGGCCGTTAGTTGAGGTGTCAGCCTCTGCTGTGAGCCAAAGACGTCTCCGCTTTCTGTGCATTAACCACAGGACACCGGCACGCAGGGTGTATCCGGGGGTGTGCACACAGTAAGGGAGGAGGGTGCACCTGAGGATGCAGAGCTGGCCTTTATAAAGTGACCCCCTTTCTTGTGCCCTGTGCTCCGTGGCATAGTCGCCAGGCTCATGTGACACTGTACTGGATAAGAAGGTGGAAGATGGAAGGATATATGAATTAGGCTGCATTTCACTGCTGGTTTTAGATTCAGGAATCAAATTCAGTAATAAACTGCATTTTGACATACTGTCTGTAAGCAAATATGTTGTACTAATTAGCTTATAACCATACAAGTATGTTCTACCTTATTTGTACCACATTTACTCTACTTATTTATGTGTTCTATCTATCTGTCTATTTCTGTCCCTCTACCGGTCTCTCTGTGTGTGTCTCTGTCTGCCTGTCTCTCTGTCCCTCTGCCTGTCTCTCTGTCTGCCTTCCTGCCTGTCTCTCTGTGTGTCTCTCTGTCTGCCTGTCTCTCTGTCTGCCTACCTGCCTGTCTCTCTGTCTGCCTACCTGTCTGTCTCTGTCTGCCTACCTGCCTGTCTCTGTCTGCCTGTCTCTCTACCTGCCTACCTGCCAGTCTTTCTGTGCCTCTGCCTGTCTCTCTGTCTGCCTGCCTGTCTGTCTGCCTACCTGCCTGTCTCTCTGCCTGTCTCTCTGTCTGCCTACCTGTCACTCTCTCTGCCTGTCTCTCTGTCTGCCTACCTGCCTGTCACTCTCTCTACCTGTCTGTCTTTCTGTCTGCCTACCTGCCCGCCTGCCTGTCTCTCTACCTGTCTGTCTCTCTGTGTGTCTCTCTGTCTGCCTACCTGCCTGCCTGTCACTCTCTCTGCCTGTCTCTCTGTCTGCCTACCTGCCAGTCTTTCTGTGCCTCTGCCTGTCTCTCTGTCTACCTGTTTCTCTGTCTGTGTGCCTGCCCGACGTCTCATACCTAGCCTCTTCCTATCTTATCCCCTTATTGGAGGTTTCTGCAGGACACACCGTCTGTCCCCCTGCTGCCTGGAGACGTGCTCATTAGGCACAAGCAGATTGGCTGTCAGTTTGAATCTGTGCAGAGCAGCTTTTTCTTCCCATTGGGGATTTAATCAAACACAGCGGCCTCTAATCTGTTCCAGAACGCACCCTTCTGCTCAATCTCCTCTCATTTCTTCAGTCAATGCCCATTCCACCATAAGAAAGTGGCCACCCAGCCAGCACTCATGTTCATGCCATGACTGGTGCTGTCGGCCCCTGAAAGTATAGAGATCCAAGTGGACGTAGATGGGATAGACAGTGACTGCATAGTAATAGAAGAGGCTGTCAGAGGGCAACATTCTGTAATGTCTAATATCTGTTGTGTGCCATCTCCTCACAGCAAAGTCATACCAGCCATTGGTATGTTTCTGGACAGACAAATACAAGTATTTGGGAAGATAATGAACATGTGTGGGTTGACGGTTCAGGCCCATTTGAGTGCTCTGATCTTTATACATTTTAACAATGAAATTGGTGGTCTGTCCATAGATGCGATAGATGTACTTAATACTGTTGAAACCTTATGAAATTGGGGTGAGTGATTGGTTGAGCCCTATAGGGTCACAGTGAGCTGGAGCCCATTCCAGGAAGCGCAGGTCTTTAGACTGGATCCCAGTGTATTGTGGAGCACACATGCTACCATCATTTTAAACTAAAATGCCAGATGATGCAGCCATTTAACCTCTGCGGATAGACTAGAATACCACAGGTTACCGCCAGCTAAGCCCTATGTTCCTTAACCACACATTGCCCAAATAGGTGGCATATTTTATTTCTTGTTTGTCTGCTGTATGTTTACCTGTGTTCTCTAAATTGAAAAGCTCCAGCTTTCTACCCATGAAGCCTTGATATGACACTCTTTCTCACCTCAGCTGGTGATGTTGCTTCATTTATACCAGCAGAGAGGCTGCTGGGAGATTTATCACAGGCTGGGTTGCAAAGAGCCACAGGCATCACCAGGAACCGGCTTGGCTCACACCAGAATTTACTTTGCAGCCATGTTCCACTGCATCTAATGGAGATCTTGCAACATTTCATAAGGAGACAATGTACGGAGATGCAGAGCCTTCTGTGCTCCCAGAGGGTTCTGGATGATTGCTTAATTGGTGAGAAGAATAGCTTGCAGGAATGGATACATGTTCTTATAGGAACACATGTAAATAGAGTCTTCTTAGTGCATTGTGGACAAGGTTCTATTGATTCATGGCTTCCAGCTGTTGGTTTTTCTTGCTAGTGACCGTTTCATTCATTCCTTGTGGCTGCATGTGTCAAATATCGCCCATCACAATAAGTTCTAAGCAGCTGATTCCACAAAAAAATGTCTTCCATAAGGTCAGTGTTTCACTTACTGATTCATTCCATATGTGGTCTGTACATAGATTTCCATATAGTGATTCTCCATGAAGATGTGGCTTCTATCATATTGAATGGTCTCACGGTTTGTCTGCATCCATTTCCTGCTGTGCCAATAGCCCCCGTCTGTTTTTTTTTATTTTCCATAGGTCTGCATGACATAAGAGAGAATACCCAGTAGAATTTGTCCAATAAATGGTTAGCAGATATCTATAATTAAATGCCTGTTTCATATTTGCACATATATTATGAGACACGGTAAGATATTTCCTGAGCATGTTTACACCTATTAAGCAATAGCAAATGAGATGGAGTGCGGATGCACTCCAATATATCACGGCTGTGAATCGGCCGTAGACAATCACAGCCGTGATATATTGGAGTACAACCACACGACTTGGAGTATGTTATTGCTTTTATACAACAGTTCACCAAGTAGCATTTATAAGGTAACAGTAATAAGATGCAGCATATTTTGTTTATATATTTAAACATTTACGGGTCTCCGCAAACAAAAATAATTCCCGTAACATCAGCGAAAGTGGGACAGGCTATCGCATCCAAAACACTTCCGCATACCCGATAAATTCAGTCCATAACAGATATAGTTTTGTCTATTGTCGCTGGTGACAGCAGTGAAACAGCTAGCCAGCTTATTGGCTGAATAACTTTGCATTGTAGATTAAAACCATGCCGAAGGTCTAATTAATAAAACACTGTGGTACTCGAGTGGCGAAGAGATCATGAGGTGGACAGCGAAGTTCAGTTATTAGCAGACTTTTTTATTGCACGGTCCTTAAAAGGACAGCGGTAAAACGAGTGAGAATAAAGAATTAGCTCTTTTGTTTAAGGAAACAAAAGTGGATACATGCAATAGAGACAGAGCTCAAGAAGTCATACTCTGAAAAGTTATTTTTTTGGTTCAGCAGCTTATAAAAACTGAAATCCAAAACAGATCAAAATAAATCCAAAAAAACGGAATACATATGAACCTTTGCTAATTCCCGTCCTTGCCATTGGACGAAAATACATTTGTCTTCTGCTGCTTCTCTTTAGCACAACTGACTACTAACTTATTTGACTGACTATTAGAAGATAAGTTCTGTCTGGCTAGAAATATCTATCATATTATATATTCTATTAGGCCACTTAAAATTAATAAATTGTTTTACATGACTCAAACTTCTAAAATATTGGTGAGTAGGGGATTTTATATTTTATATTTTTAGTGAAAAGACGATCGGCAACAGAGATATACTAAAACTAGAAAATTAAACTTTAATTTCTCAGTATCTCAACAGTTCAAACAATTACAAGAAAAGAGAAACCTTCAAAACAAATGCCTAGTCTAAGTGTTTAATGGTCTTGCCACAGAATGGCCCAATAAAAGCGTCCTCCTGACAATAGCAAAACAACAGCACTTCCATTGTTTCAAACAATAGAAGTGCTGTTGTTTGACCTCAATGAGGGTCACTATTATTGGACCACCCTACAAGAGACTACTTGCTCACAGTGCACAGGATATCAGGATTTGGCACATTGACGATCTCTAACAGTTTTTGAGGTGAAAAAAACTGATTTTTTGAAAAATATAAAATATAAAAAAAATCGAGGCGGCACCAAAAAATTGAGGCGGGCGGCCATGTAAAACAATTTATTAATTTTAAGTGGCCTTATGTAAGGTGATGCGGTTAAGTGACGGGGCTAACCGTTTTAGCAGAGATTATTTTGACATACAGGAATCGTAGAAAGTAAATTAAGCAAAATAATTTAAGTTAACATGATGACAGAGGTTACATATCTATGGCTATCCTCACATTACCGGATTAGTACATCAACCCAAATGTCTTTTTTTAAGATGGATTTGCATCTCAGTTGTTCTGTGGTGTTATTTAAATTCTGCTTTACAGTGCTGACAGACGACTGCATTGTCAGTCACTTTGAATGTGAAGTGCTTCCACACAGCTGATGCTTTTGCTCTTTATTTAGACCCTCGTCCGCCATGCGCCATCTTCCTCCCGCCATATTGCCGGGTAATCGAAAAGGGAAATATTAGTCGACGCTTTTAAATAACCGACTAATTGAATTTAATCGAATAATCGTGACAGTTCTATTCGGCTGTGGTACAATCCTGAAAATCTGCAATATAACGGAGGTGGAATTAAATGCTGGGCGTAGAACTTGCTGTGAGTTAGGTAGCTGTCCTTGCGCTTCCTGGGATGTGAGGCATGCCCCGCCCCCTCTCAGCCCCGCCCCTCTCAGCCCCGCCCCCCTCTCAGCCACGCCTCCGCGCCGTCCCCACATAATCTGTCACAGCAGACGAGAAGAACGAACGTGCCTTCATGTCACATGTCTCTGCTGCAGGCTTCCATCAGCACTAGCGATGAACACATTCTCCCGATTTTATAAATTGAATTGTGAGATCGGCCTTCCTTTCAACCTTCTCAGTAATTGGCAGCAAGCCACAACACATCTGGTAGGGGAGGGGTGGATGGTAAGACAGGAACTTGTGTGTAAAAATGATGATATGAATGCACCAAATAACAATGCAGTTTATTCCTCTCTGTTATTTCTGCCTTCGAGATGCCCGGAAGGTCCCTCTCTGATGAGTTTGCTGTCTGTATGTCTCCCCCACAGCTGGCGGGCTTTGTGTATGCCTGCTATGTCATCAGCATCTTCTCGGAGGAAGAGGACAGTTGTAAGTACTGACCTGCTCCCTTCTGCTCCCGTCTCTGGAGATCTCCAGGGTGAGGCTTCCTCTTTGGCTATGTGGTAACCCCATCCCTTCAATCGCCACCCATTCTCATTTCCTGGGACATCTCAACATTCAACGCCAATATCTCATCTCAATATCATGAACATTCCTGCCCCTGGCAAAAAGTGCTTGCTCAGTACTGGCTTGCTTAATGGCTGCTGAATTTTTTACTGAGTTTCCCCATTAATGTGTCCTGTACTTAAAAATGATATTCTGTTTTTTTGCTTATTGCTATGATTGTTTCTATGGGAGTGGTATTGGTAACAGCACTATGACAGTAGGAGACGGGCGAATGAGGGTCATGCCAAGTCACAGGTGAATGAGGGTCACGCCAAATCACAGGCGAATGAGGGTCACGCCAAATCACAGGCGAATGAGGGTCACGCCAAGTTGCAGGTGAATGAGGGTCACGCCAAATCACAGGCGAATGAGGGTCACGCCAAGTCACAGGCGAATGAGGGTCAAGCCAAATCACAGGCGAATGAGGGTCACGCCAAGTCACCTGTAAACGAGCGTCATGCCAAGTCACAGGCAAACGAGGGTTATGCCAAGTCACAGGCAAACGAGGGTTATGCCAAATCACAGGCGAATGAGGGTCACGCCAGGTCACAGGTGAATGAGGGTCACGCCAAGTCACCTGTAAACGAGCGTCATGCCAAGTCACAGACAAACGAGGGTTATGCCAAATCACAGGCGAATGAGGGTCACGCCAGGTCACAGGCGAATGAGGGTCACGCCAAGTCACCTGTAAACGAGCGTCACGCCAAGTCGCAAGCGAATGAGGGTCATGCCAAATCACAGGCGAATGAGGGTCATGCCAAGTCACGGGCAAACAACGGTCACATTCAGTCACTAGCAAATGAGATTTGTGTCAAGTCCCGGGCAAATGAGGCTCACGCCAAGTCACAGGCAAACAAGGGTCAGTTAGTGTCAGTCAGTCAAACCCCAGTTGTAACCAATGTCAGGTTAAAGGTAGCAGCTGACAAAATGCTGGAGTGATAAAATAAATATGCTCTTCTGGTTAATTGATGTGATTGATATGCAGGTCAAGTGGAAAATCTGATTTTAAAGCTTTATGCCCTGATTTCTTTCAGATGTTTCAGGTGCTAAGGCAGTCTGGCCTGATCTTGTTTGTGGTGGCTTGTTTGTGGTACCATAAACTGGGACTTACCAGACTTACACAGAAATAAAATGAGTATGAGTTCTCTATGCTCTGTATAGCTCCTAAAAGTTTTGTTACCATAAATTTTGTGATATTACGTCATTGCAAACAATTCCAGTCCTGCTCAAATAATCCAGTGATACACTGAAAGAAAACAGACACTCATGTTCATCCATCCAACATGGTGTAGAAACCATGTCACTGGATAAAGCAGGGACCATTTGGCTATATCTGATCTGGGTGCTTAGGACCTGCATGCCACCTGGCACGGGCCAAGATGGGGCACCTATTTGAGTCCTTTGTATTAATGTACAGTTTTGTGAAGATGCATGCAGTGAGAAATCATCAGTTGTCATATCTGACCTTAGAATGAAAGGTCGGTCAAGAAGCCTGACTCATCGATGTAAATCAGAAATGAAGAAAAATTGATTCATTATCCAGGGCACAAATGTAAAAATACAAAGCCAGAGTTGCATTCTAGAAGCATGATTTAAAGAAAAGTGTATTTGTGGATATAAAACATTATTCTAAATCTGTCTTTTAAAACTGCATAAAGTAGGGACCCACTGTATTAGGAATTTTTGGTCTTAATAATACTGGCCTTTGTTGTCATTCTAAGGAATATAAATATTAAAGCATGCATATACCTCTGGACGGGTTTTCAGACCTGTCCTCCCCTCTCAGCAGCAGTGATTCTAGTATAGTTAAGGTTTGGGGCATAAAAGGAGCCATATTTCATAGCAAAAAGCCTAACTTATTAGCCAATGATATGTTTCGAATCAATGAGTGACAGAGGCAAGGGCACTCTGGGGGCCAATCAGCTTACAGCAGGGGCCAGTGCCCCTGTGGCCCCACCCTTATATGCACCCCTTCATCTCAGGCTTCCTTATCCCTCAAACACATCTGCTTTTCAGGATGTCTGACATATGTGAACCTTCCGGAATCTGTTGCAGGAAAAACAGGTAACCTTGCCCAAAGAAAAGATGCCATTAATGAAAGCTTTACTCTCCGGTCCTTTGATTAAATTCCTCCTCACAGCTCTTAAGGAGGCCCTGACTGAGGAGCCTCTATTTTAATCAGTCCCCATTAGAAACAGACATAGTTTCTTCCCTCCAGCAGAAAAATGTGCTGTATATTAAACGGATTATGTATAGAATGTTATAATTGAATATTTAAGACTTGATTATATGGTGTGAATGTTTTAACATTTTAATGGGACCTTCAGTAAGTTATTAACTGGGCTTGAGGGTATCATCCTTTACCCAGGCGCTGTGCATGTCCGTGTTCCCCCCCGTGTTTCAGCAGCTTTCCTTGATGTGTTTTGCTGTAGTTCGCTGTTCCATCCAGACCAGTGTTTCCCAATCTGGTTCTCAGGAACCCACAGACAGTCCATGTTTTTGCTCCCTCCTGGCTGCCAGTAAGTGGCTGTGGGTCCCTGGGGACCGAATTAGGAAAATCTGATCTAGACTGTCCCCTGCCACTGCAAACTCTGTACTGAAACTCTGTGCTTCCTGTACTGCAAACTCTGTACTGAATATGGATGGATGTATTTCTGAAAACGGCATTTCTAAATCTTTAATAAAATCTTTTACTAAAACATAGTGACCTGGGTAAGTGGTTATAAGACAGGTGGATGGATTAAATGTAGGCAGAACAACACAAAGTAGGATGTGTGTTCAAAAGTTTAAATATATTTGAATCTGGTCTTCATCTTGGATCCATGTTTTAAACATCCATCAAAGATGTGGCAGGCCGACGTTCTTAGTTACTGCCATCTGCAATGTGCCTTTTACATTGATGGTCAACTGTCATTCTGCATCATCACATACAGAACATGGGTGTTACATGGTAGCATAAGTAAATGAACTGCACCTGTCACTGGTCTGAAGATCTAGATGCTTTAGTGTGGATTTCTTCAAAAATCTCACTTATAGTGCTGCCCTGTTGTTTCACAGTGTGTAACAGAGCATGTGAGTGGAGTGGAGCGGAGCGTGAGCGAGGAGCGGAGCGGGAGCGAGAAGCGGAGCGGAATTTAGTAAGAGCGCGAATCGGTTTTTTAATTAAGACTGGAGCGGTCGCTCTGTCTCGCTCCAATTTCGCTCCGATACCGCTCACACTACGATTCTGAGGTATCCCCAAATCTACCCAGAATTCATCTGTACAATTATCAAGACTGTTACACAAATTGGCCGAGATGGAATTCGCAAAGTATTTCACAAAGGAAATTGATAAATCATACAAGTGTACTATTCTTATAAAATGGAAAGATGATAAGAATGTACAGCAAGAACAACAATGTGGTGAAACTGTTTCAGTGAGTATAGATTCACTTTGGAATCACTTTTCTCAGAAACATGAGAGTGTGCTACACGAACAGGCGGAAGCCAGAGAAAAACGTGAGTAATGTGTATATGGTTGTAGCATATCAAGTCTATAAAGTAAATTAATAAGGTATAAAAGCCTATAAAGTAAATATTGTTAATCAAACAAAATTCATTTTGTCATTGGAAATAGGTCTAACAGGATCACGTAACACTGTAGGCCTACGTGAAATTTTATTTTATAGAGACGCAGCAGCAGCATCGACAGAAAAAAACTGAGGAATTTAAAACGTGGATGCTTACAGTAGCTTGTATAGTCTTTAGGCTATTAAGCCCACTGATTCCTTTATTTTTAAGTCTATTTTTGTTTGGAATGCCATTGCCAAACCTGTCCATTATTGCCTATATGTTGCTTAAAAATAGATATTTTCTGTTCTGAGTGGCAATGTTGCCGTTGCTCATATTTCTTTATGATATAAGGCTTTGGTTTAAGGTGATATTTGTTAGGCATGCAGATTATTTGTCCCTCTTTTAAATTGGAGCGAGCGTGGAGCGATTTGACTGGAGCGGGAGGACGTTTTAGTGGAGCGAGGAGCGGTGTTGAGCGGAGCGGCTTAGTGCGAATTAGAGCGGAGGAGCGGGCGGAGCCAATAACCTCGTGAGTGAGGAGCGGGAATTCTCACCGCTCCACTCCGCTCACATGCTCTGGTGTGTAACATGCACTGGTGTATATGTGCTCACCATTCTGTGAGTGTGTCTGAATTGTTCTTTTTATTGTCATGCAAAGTTATGGGCCCATTCCAAATAATGCCAACAGCTCACACAAAATTAAATGAGAAGATTGGGGTACTATGACTTTGATAAGAAGGTTGTTGGTTCAAGTCCCTGGGTCCGCAGAGTGTTGTCACTGTTGGGCCTCTGACCAAGGCCCTTAACCCCAAATTGCTCTGGGGACTGGTTGACTATGCTTTTTTTTGCAATTTTGTGTCACTTTGGATAAAAACGTCTGCTAAATAATTATACATATATTATGTGGACAAAAGGACTGGGACAGCTGGCCATTACACCCACAGGAACCTTTATGGCATTCCATTCTAAATCCATAGGCATCAATATGGAGCTGGTCCCCCCTTTGCAGCTATAACAGCTGCCACTCTTCTGGGAAGGCTTTCCTCAAGACTTTGGAGTATGTCTGTGGGAATTTTTGCCCACTCATCCAGACGAGCATTTGTGATCTCAGGCACTGATGTTAGACGAAAAGGCCTGACTCACAATCTCTTCTCTAGTTCATCCCAAAGGTGTTTGATGGGGTTGAGGTCAGGGCTCTGTGGGGGCCAGTCAAGTTCTTCCACATCAAACTCACCCAACCATGTCTTGATGGACATCGCTTAGTGCATTGGGGCACAAAGCCCCAAAACTATGGGGTCCCAAAACTGTTCCCACAAAGTTGGAAGCATAGAAGTGTGATTCGTCACTCCACAGAGATTGACATTGTGTTTGGTGATGTGAGGCTTTCATGCAGCTGCTCGACCATGGAAGCCCATTCCATGAAGCTCACAGCATACAGTTTTTATGTTGGAGTTAATTCCAGAGGAAGTTCAGAACACTGCAGTTATTGAGTCAATAGACTGTTGATGACTTTCACACACTATGCACTTTAGCACTCAATGACCCCTCTCTGTTACTTTACCACTTCATGGCCGAGTATCTGTTCCTAAACGCTTCTACTTTGCAGTAACACCACTTACAGTTCACCGTGGAATATCTGATTTATTGCAAAGGTGGCATCCTCTGACGGTACCACACTTGAAATCACTGAGCTCTTCAGAACGACCCATTCTGTCACAAATGTTTGTAAACCTGACTGCATGGCCAGATGCAATGGGTCTGAATGAAATGCCTGGATTCTAATAATTAAGAGGTGTGTCCCAATACTTTTGTCCATATAGTGTATGTATATTTCAGGATCATCCCCAGAACAAAGAAGCACCATCACAGCATCTTGTAATATATGAAAAACATCTGGCATCTACTCCAGTGAGGGGTGCAGGCATTCAGTTTCTGTAGAGTGTGTGTGTGTGTATATATATATAGAGAGACTTCCAACATATTTTAATGGGTTTTAGAAACAGTGGCTTTTTTGGCAGCTTTCCAAAATGATGGTGCTTGATGTCTCATCGGAGCAGTAACTTGTGTTGCGTGAGCTTGGCTGGTAGCTTTCATGCACGTGCTCGGTCAGGGCCATAAATAATTGAAGACCAAGGACGACCCAATGTCAGAATCCTTCTCAGCGTGGTTGTAAGTGACCTGCACTGTGGTTTCACCCTGAAGTCAGTGCAGGAAAGATAAATGACTTCACAGCCTCAGAGAGCTGGAAGGACAAAAGTAGATCTTCAGTAACTTTGGTCGTCCATAAACACAGCTTAGATGTTTGAGTGGTGTAGTTTTACAGCTATTTAGGGAAGCATTTCGTATAGAACTGCCTTTGTAAAGCACTTTGAATTGCCTTGCATCTGAATTGTGCTATATACTGTAAATAAACTTGCCTTGCCTTGAAAGCTTACAAAGTATTTATTCCAGATACCCGTCAACGTATTCAGCGCCTTAGAATATCAAACAGCATAGAATAGAAATTTAAATATTATTTACATAAAAATGAAGAACCACAATGAAATGAAGCTATTTTATTTTGAATAACCAAAAAAAAAAAAAAACTCCTGTCTTTTTGCAGCGGGTCTTGATCACTGGTCTTGTTGTGATTTCAGTCACGTTCATAGAGGGACTTGATTCTTAAACCTACTGGCTATCTCCTCAGAAAAGTTCACCTGTGCAATTAAAGCCTGTTTATCAGTAAAAAAAGGAAATGGCATTTTTCAGCTTACGATTTGCCACAGTCGAGTTTGCTGTTGCCTGCTTATCTCCGAAGAAGTGGCCCAATAATGAGGGGAGACCGGCGGCGGGACACTGGCTGAACAGAATAGAGCAGCCGCCCTTGGGTGCAGTGCTATGCTGGGGAGGTGCAACAGTTACTGCACTTTCAGCTAATGACTGTCTGTCTACCAGCAAACCTCAGGCTGCCAGCTCCTTCTTGGTGGGATTTTCCTGCCAGCTGAAATGTTAACAGTGCTTAGTGGTTCTGTGGTTCCATGGGGGAGACCTCTGTCTTTATCACGTTAATGGTGAAGGATTAAGACAAAACGGCCGGCTGGAAGCGTAATCCGTGGAAGGACCTGCGCATAAAACATCTCATGTTCACTGAAGTAGCCTTCAAAGTCCAAACCCATGCTGGCATTGTGACCTTTGTGGCCCTTTCCCTGCAGATAGCCCTGTATGAATATTGATATTATGATCGAGCTATAAGAAGGAGAAACAGCTTCAGTAGAAATACACTGATGCCCTTTTGTTTATCATCATAATAATTGTGAAATTTAACAAAAAACTGTTTATTTCTGTTTTCATTTAAGTACATTTTTACAATACATTCAAACAAGGTATTAATCTCTTGCACAGTGTTTAAATAAAATACTCTTGGTGCAGTGATGATCCAATTTTTTTTCACTGCTTACAATAAAAAATCAATATAATTCATTTGACTTGACTCTCATTCACATTTGACCATTTGTAAATTGAGTGAAATTCAATTTGTGAATTTGATTCTTAACAAAATTAGATTTTCCATAAATAGAAAATCAGGTCAGCTTCTCACAACACGTATCTCATGATCTGTTTTTCTGCACATCCAGATGACAGCTCATCTCTAAGGCTTCGTAACAATAATCCTGCACTGCAACTTCACTGTTTTTATAGACACCTGTGACATTTTCTTAGCTAGAAGTCGCTTAAGTCTGGCTAAGGAACACAGTGAGACTTTGTTCTGTATGCTGCATGCTGCAACAGCCTTTCAGTTGTGTACCAGATGAACAAACATCCTGGAGTGAATCTTTAGAAGATCTTTTCATTTCAGCTTTGTTCTCAGATCTCAGTGGCTGTGTGTCATATCCTCAATGCTTTTTCCCTAGTCGCAGTCACTAGGTGCCATAATGATACAGCCATGTTATATAAGTTTTTTAACTCTAAAGCCTGATTTACACTTGGTTTTAAAATGCATCTTCAGTGATTGGATCACAAGCAGCCAGCAGAGACACATCACCATTTACACCTGCGCCTATTTGATCACTTGTGCTCAGATTTCATTACTATCCACTGCACGGTAATTGTGGACATCCTTGTCGGGGACATATTAGGACTCATTAGCATTTACACTACAAAAGATAACTGCATGTGGTCAAATGTGTCCCAGACCACCTCAGCAAGTGGTGTGAGCGATCAAATCACAATGCATATTGGTGGTCGTTTACACTTGTATCTAACACTGCCCAGTGATTCAGTCACCCAAGGTACATTTTAAGACCATGTGCAAACAGGGCCTAAGTGCTGGTCATTGTTCATCCTGTTGGATAAGCATGTTATTTACATTCCAGACTGGGCACAGGTGTCAGGGTTAGAGTGATTCTTGTTAACATTCCCTTCATACCTTGCAGATCAAAATAAATGAGGAGCTTCGACTGACGTAACTGGAGATGCCAAAATGGAAGGAGATCCCCCCCCCTTAAGAATGCCATGTGCCACATGGACGGACGTCTGTGCCAGCGAGAGATCCTCCCACTCCACTAACCTCTGACCAAATTGATCAATACGAAATACTCGGCTAAATCTTTTATTTATATATCAAATACATTTCAGAGCATGAAACCCTAACCCTGCGCACTAGGCTGTCTTCAGTTACTGTCATGTGGTTTTATTTTCCAATAATCAGGTTGGGCACTTTTGTAAGACTCGTGTTTTAGCAATATATTTCATGACATTTAATGAAAAATATGCCTTTCTCCTGCACAGTGATCAATAGCTGCAGATTCTATAAGTGTTTTTGTAGGATTTTTGTTTTGGGGGCAGTGTGTGGCTCCGCGGGTTAGGGCTGTGTGTCCTGGACCGGAAGGCATCACCAATGGACCCTCAAGGCTCCTGACCCCAATAGCTCAGAGAACATCATCTCTGTCTGACCCTGCTCCCTGAACAAAAGCATCTGCCAAATAAGTACCAAATGTAATGCTTAAAGTTTCCTGAGGTACTGTCTGTCATATTCAGTTACCTCTATACAAACCCCATATTAACAGTTCTGTTGTGCATTTGCTGAATAAATCCTACCAAAAGCCATGAGCTGTGAGGAGCCGTAGGCAGAATGAAGAACGTGCTGGTCTGCTGCAGCATTCTGTGACTTAATGCTCATTTCAGGTTGGCTGTTGCTGGTTTGTTCCACTCTGCTACTCCTCGGAGCTTTACAAAGCTCCACCAGTAGGAGGCAATCTTGGCTTTGGGCTAAATCTGCATTCCAGTTCATCCCAAAGATGATGTGCAAGGCTCATGTTGGATCTCTGTGCTTCCAAAGCTAATTTCTACAAATAAATGCATATTTTATAGTTAAAGCAATTTTGCTGCATTCAGAGGGTTGTCTCATGACTTTTGGTAGACAGCATTCAAGATCTTAGTTCAACTCTCCTTATCTACATTATACCCCATTCTTTATACATGGTATTTATATACCTACTGAGGTTTGGGTCGTCATCACATACATTTTTTCCAGATGCATCTTTATGCACTGTTCTAAAACGGAACTTCAGTTTTTTGCTATGCTCTGAATAAACCATGAATAAGGATGATAAATGACATCAATTCCATCATGAGACTGGATGGACCTTACATAGAAATCATATTCATTACATCCAGTTTTGTACAGTAGATTTGTAAGTGTCTCAGTAGACTTCTGGATAGGTAGCTATGGAAGATTATATAGTACAGGTACCATTTTTATACCAGATACTGGTATTCCATGCGTTCTGTGACATTTGAAACAGTGCCTTTCATCTCTACTTGCTTTGTGTTATACTTCAGAGGTCAGAGGGAATTAATCCCCTTTAATATATTTAACATACCTAAGTTTGTGTTTCAAAAGTGACTTTTGGGCAGATGGAGATGCAGATGGAGATGTGCAGCACTGGAATCTACTTTGCTGTCAACAATAATAGAAGTCAGTGAAGTGATAGTGAAGTGATCCCAGAGCACGAGGAATCAATTGTGTGTCCAGATAAAATATGAGAAATAAATCTCGTTGCAATCCCATTCAATAGCATGGCCTCTGTGATTCAGAGGCTTCGTCGGAGCGCCATCTGCTGGTTCATCTGCTGTCTTTGTCATTCAGGTTTAACCAGAGCTAAGACAGGCTTTACCTGACATATGCAGGAAATAAAAATGACAAAAGACGCTTACGCTACACTGAGAAGAGACAGAGAGAAATGGCGAGTGTAGCTTTCTAATCTGTGGTCAGTGAGCATAGTTTTTTATTCCATTGCAGTAACATAGACAATGAGCGGGACGTAGAATATGTTTCATTTAGGCATAGAGTTTGTACAACTGTTTTTGATGTAAGTAAAGTATTATCAGGTACATGCATGGACTTGTTTTTGTGATTTTTTGTGTAAATGTGTTTTCTAAGAGCTTGCCCATCTTGAGAGTGTGGAAGTGTACACAAGGCACACATTTCATCCATCCATCCATCCATCCATCCTTGCACCACTCATCCAGTACAGGGTCTTGAGGACATGCTAACATTTTCTTCTAAACTTCTGTGCCATTGAGCGCACAAGACCCCAAGCAGAACATGAACAGAGATCATTCATTCTCATGTAAAAGATCCACTTCTTAGGGCTTCTTGCAGGAAGTCCAGTAGGCAGGTGTGGCTTTTAGCAAATGTCTGTTTTTTGTTTTTAAGTCTTGAAACCACAAATGACTTCACCCACTATCTTCTTTATAACTGCCAAGCCAATACGAAACGCAATAAATATTTTCTTTTCTTTTTGATAAACCATTTCCAGTTGTGTGTGACTGGTTTACTCTGTTGTTTTGACTTCTGTAGGACTTTAGACATTATTGCACATTTAATTTTTACCTTGTGTAAAAAAAAATCACATTCATACAAACACAGATTCCTTTCTTGTTGTACCATGTAAAAATTTGTCTAACAGGAGATTTCTTGTCAGTTATTAATAAAATTGTACATTGGAGCAGCTCATAAGTGTTTCGAATTTTATATTCTGTTATTGTTTTTATAATGTCTGCCACATTCATTTAACTCACAGCGCATTATTCTTTCTGTCCTGGTTTCGAAAAAGCACATCCCCACACCTGCAACAAGTTTAAAATAGGTTACTGCTTCAACCCATCCAACCAACAAGTGCAGAGGAATCTGACTTTATGAGATATAGATCAATGACACAGACTAACCTGGTCCTGGAATCACAAATGATCACTGTTTTTATGAGAACATATTTTTTATTAATCACGTACATGCAGAGTTAAAAAGCTGTCATTTTCAGTTCATTGTCAAGAACTAAAGTGCTGGTTGCAAAGTTCAGATTGCTTGTCAATCAAACCACATACTAACAAATCGTTTATATGCGCTGCCGCTTGTGCAATAAAACTTTTATAATTGCCCAGGCCACCTTTATTTATTCATTACAGAAAAACACAGCACACCTGTTATCATGAGCAAAATAAATGGGGTTCTAAGCAAACATAGGAACACTGTGCCCTAAATTTCCAGGCAGATGTGTGATGCTTGCCCTGCCAGGTTTGGGCCCAGAATGCTGAGTGTTCAGAACACAGGTGGAACGTTGTCACCAAGAACAAGCGCGGGGATCAGTCATTAACTGATCAATAGCTACAAATTAGTGTGTGTATAAGCCCCTATAAAGCATGACAAAGAAAATATAATGTGTATTTTAATAACATTCACATTTTTAAAATATCAACTTATACTGGTACCAGAATTTTAAACCTGAATCATTCTTTCCCCGAGTTTCAGCACAATCCTCCAATTAAAAAAAATATATCTGTTCAAATGCAGAAGTTTTAGACCACCTACTCGTGTAGACTGGTTTGTAGTTATAGATGAGGGCCTGCGATTCGTCTTTGGCATTTGCAAATCGATGAAAGTTCTTTCTGGCTGAAAATGACAAATTATTCATGTCAGAGTACAACTGAGTGGAATATACAGGTAAGAGAGAAAATAGATTCCAAAGCAATCCATGTTATCACGACTAGACAACTTAGCTCTATGGTATGAAGATACTGAGACAGATCTACAGCGATTCCAGGGACTGCACCCTCTTACATTCCAGGAGGTTTATCCACTGCACCTTACATACTGCCTTTCCTCATTTTTTTTCATCCTCCCTGTGCATGCAACCTTAACTGTAAACCTGCGAACGATTTCCTCCCCTCCATTAAACTTACCTTCGTTCACAAAAAAGTCAGCCATGAAAAAGGCTGCCTTCACGGCCGAAGGCGAGTGCGGGATGTAAGGTCTCGTCCACTCGAAGGCGTTCTTCTCGGGATGCCACTGAGTCCCGTAAATCGGGTAATCCTTTGCTGCAGTGGAAGCACCGCGCATCAGGCATCAAGGGAGGCATTCTTAACAGCTGAAGATCGCTAACACAGCCAGTCCACTGCTGACTCTTGCAGTATGATGACTTTTTTACACCGCAAAATAAGAAAAGTCACAATGTATCCTATTTCAATATGCTCATATAATGTACAACATTGGCCTAGGGAGGGATTTTTAATATTGACGTGATTTTCAGCCATGGGGGAGGGATAGTGGACTATGGTTAGTTCCCCAAAGCTTGCCATTAATGCCATGTGGAACTTTGGTGTTCTGGCTGTTCAATTATGGCAAAAATCATAAAAAAGGATTATTTTGGTCAATAATCATGATTATTTAACATGATCACTAATTGACTAGATCATGCATCAAATGAACTAGACTAACAGTGGATTTCCTTGAACTCTAGATATAATTCAACTGAAAAACAAATAAGAAGGGACTGGAAAAGGGTGGCGCTGGATTTATAACACAAGATAAAAACAGGAGCATCATTGCAAAATACAATGCAGCACAATAATCGTTTTATTGCAATTATTTTGTTTTGACTGACATGTAAGCCAAAAATGTAACTGAAATTAAAATTCGATTAACTGTTAGTTCAGGCAGTATAGCACAGACAGGGGCACTGGAAGGGCAGGGGGCAGGGGGGATGTGTACCCTGTGATACTAAATTGACTTCATTCACCCCATCCCCTCAATAAACAGATTTTTATATAAAAAAATTTAAGTTGTGTCCCTATTAGGGATGGCGAAAACTAAAAAATTTCTTGACCGACCACCGAGCCTCAGTAGCCGGTTGAAACCGGTTAACCGATTAGTTTAAAATATGGTACGCTATTTGAAATAACAGCCATTTCGAGCCGCGCCTGCAATTTCGCAACTCTGTCGCATCTCTCTGCCGCTCTGCCTCCCGCACACACACACACACACTGCCACTCACGTCACTTTTTTTAAATCCCCTACAGCGCGAAACATGAGTCCCGCAAACGCGGCGCCGAAGAGCTTGTTGTATGTAATCGTAGGACAAATGGCTCCTTAGTTTCAAATGGTTTGGGTACAAGGTGATCGCTTTGAAAATAAAGGCGTTTGTCTAGGTTAGAAGCTCATTTGAAACATTGCCACGGCTCATTTAAGAAAATGACAGCTCCGAAGAGACGCCGCTTTAGTTGAGGTAGTGCTAACCATAATAAAGAAAGATGATGATCATCATCACCTTATCGGTTACCACTGAAATGTAGATGTAATGTATTTCCAAATCTAAGCCCATCTTATGCGGAATGTTGCCTAATAGACTGCAACATGATAAAACCAATGGATAAAACAGGCACCTTCAGAATGCGTAAAAGACGCACCGGCCAAGGCAGGTCTAACTCACTGTGTGCCTTCTAATAACGGACAGGACAACTCTGTTGTATAATTAATATTATTTTTTTATTTTTCAAAAAGACAAGTGTCAACTTCTGTTAAGGGCAACATCTCCTAAACCATAACAGACAAAAACCTACAGCTATTCTTAAGAATAACATTAAATAAACGAAAAATTATTAGAATCTATGAATGAGAATACTGTAGCCAACAAACAGCTCACAGACAGGTGTTAAGGGTGCTAATTATTAAAACATAACACAACGATTTGGCCATTAGTTATTCTTGGAAAATAAATTAACGAAAAACAAGTTAAAGTTAAATTTCGCAAACCTTGTGAGCGCGCGAACCCAAACGCTGTGACCTCGCGCCAAATGTTTTTATTGGTTTATTAAGTACAAACAGGCGAGTTATGAAAAATTGAGTGTGAGGGATAATTTGTTCACTTAACACAAAAAGATGAGGAATGAGATGGCTAACTGTAGTAGCGTATAGTCCACTGTCTATAATAGCCTAATTTAGATATCACTTTTTTTTTTAACCGACTACCGACAACTTTGACCGGTTAACGTTGATACGGTCAACCACCGGTCAAACGGTCATCGGTTAACATCCCTAGTCCCTATAATTTCAAACTCTTTCCTATACTGGAGAACACCCTCAAAGCCTGGATTTCCATGCTCTCTACACTTAGTTTCACTCTGATCAAAATGAAACTTAGACGGAACATGCAATATATAGCACTCCGTACTCTTACAAATTAACCAAATATAAAACATCAAGTTAGAGGAAAAAAAGACAGCTCACCCTCTATGGTCGACACAAACTCCACTTTCCCGTCATTATTAGTGCTCAAAACACTGTAGAAGTTCTTCAGTGATTTACTCCTGTTGAAAGTCTACAACAGATTGTGGACCAAACCTTTTAGTCTTCAGAAAAAAAGGTATGAAATTTGCACAATCCACACCCCAGCCCCATCATCCACTTAGGTGCATAGTCTACAACAGATCCAACTTCAGAGCTTGTTCTCAGGTGGTTCTATTAGCAATGAATGCTTTCCTGAAACCCTAACAGTAGCTCCAGCATTTTGTAAAGAACATATCGTAGGTCTGTCACTCTACAGCAAAACCTGAAAGTATCGTGTAAATTACTGTACCTTAAGAGTCAGACTCCATTTATGAGAATTTTCGGTTATGGGTTCTGTGGAAAAAGCACGGAGGACATCCTCTGGAAAGTTCTTGAACAGCCTGCTCAGTGTGGCCTCTGAGACGACATGCAAGCAAGGACACCATTTCTTTCATAAACACAAGTCTAATTTTTGAGGTACTTTGCCTGCTTGTCGGTGTGCTGGCTTTCAGTGACACAAACCTTTGGTGAAATTCAAAGGAAGTGCAACAGCAGTCGTGTTGGTTGAAGACAGGCACCACTTCCCAAAGGTCAGATACACCAGCTCCTCAAACCCTAAACACGTTCCCCAAACTGGGAAATAGTCACCTTTGGAATTTGCCTGGAAAATTTAAACATTCATATCATTTTGTGGCTTAATGAGAAAGTGTGATTATATAAACCAGTACTAATATAAGAAAAAAACAAACCTTTATAGCAAGATCATAGAATACTTTTGCAGCTTTGGCGTACCCTGAAGCATTGAGGCTGACTGCACCTCCAGGAAATAGTACTCTATAGGGAAAAAGGATCAGCATCATTTTTGCAACAACTTGCCCTCTCATCCTTCTATGTGGGTACATACTGTATAAGCTCATTACATGCATTTTGGACATAAGTACAGTACCCCAGGATTATTTACAACTAAGAAGATATTCTACCATAAATCATCCTACATATATTCTACAATGTTCCATAGACACCTTGAATGCACATACATTTTGAAATAAGAGACCTCTGATGGCCATTTTGAACATGCATTAGGTCATTTTGAGAGATGAGAAATACCCATGCAGAACATCTCACCATCTACCTATATGTACAACTGCCATTGTGTTTTGGTCACATGACCACAAAGCCACCAGGGGTTTTAACGAAGATGAAAATGCAGGATCTCACAGCCCCAGAATTCCCGGTGAGCATTCTAATTTCACAGCAGACATACCCATTGATGGAGTTAAAAAGGGTTTCATATTCCTCCTTTGTCTGATTTAGCCTGTAGCAAAGAAAAAACAAAGCAGGCAGGTTTCATCCTCTGAATAACGTTATAAATCACCAGGTAGATCTTTGTAAAATCACAAATTAACACATCAAGCCTGAACGTTATACAGCAAGTGATTACAGACAGAAATTACTTTACTATTAAGGAATATATAAGCAATGTTTACTTCACAGGTACGACTCTTGCACCAGCCGACTCCAGAAATTTTACATATGATGCAGCGATATACGAAAGTCGGGAAGGCCTGGGTTTGGCGTATTCCTGGGCCAAGATACCTGAACAGATGGAAACGTCATGTAAACGTCACTCAGCAACCAGCGGCGATGTTTATCACCACTCAAACCGTACATTCGCGTGGGGGTCCCCCTGCTGGCCAGAAACTCACTGCATTAAATATTAAATAAAAGCGTTCCTTTTTTAGGAGATGTTGAAGCAGATAGCTAACTACGATATTCTGACTCCACTGGCTAGATATTTATTTAGTTTTTGAAACAACAGAGAGGAGCCCAGAAACAACAAAGCCAGCCATGACGATAACCACTGACACAACTTCGCCTCTGCTTGCTAGCGTGATAAGGAGCTCTTATAAAATCTGAGACATACCCACTATTGGCCTGTCATTCCTCTCTTGTGAGGATAGGTCTGCAGAAAATGCAAAGCCGATGAAAGACAATAGAAGCCCCAAGCTGTATATTTTCATGGTGCTCAATCCTATTTCCGGATTCATAGCGCCACGTCATTCCAAAGCGCCGACATCCTATTGATGGGTTCTCGGCAGCCCCGAAATCCTATAGGTTAGCTTTACCGCGTCACGTGATGTATATTGATAAACTCCAAGCATGCGCCTGATTGATGAATTAAGCCGAAACGAGCGCTGCACTTGACAGCTGGACGGGTGCAGAGAGGCAGCACACTGGACTGATAACAACCTACAAATTGTCACATCAACAACATGTTTACGTAACGAAACCTGGATTTCCCGGATTTTCTACACCCGTGAAACAAAGCTATGTAACGCTAATTCAGCTGCAGATATACTGTACTGGACACAATGGCGTACATATGGGTATGGTTTACTGGGACGGGAGGTCCTAACAGTGTTGGAACCCAACCTACGTCCTAGGCTGGCCCAAACATAAATTGCATACCCGACTATGAACTTTATCATAACAGGTTTCATATGTTATTTCAGTTTACCAGATATATAGTTAGCTGTGCTTTCAACTTATTTACGAGAAATTCTGTTGCAAAATTTCCTATTGGGTTATACTGGATTTGATTTAGTCTCCCTCTGCTGGCTATTATAACGCAGCATATTTTTTTATGGATAGTCACACCGTAACTGAATAACTGCTATAAATTACATGCTGCAAGTACTTGTAACATTACAAATATACATAAATTTAAAAAACGAATGTATGTTCACACACACACACACTCACAAACTAAGCATTTTCATGTGATTTTGTATATAAAGGGTCAGTTAATGCAAGCAATGAGCTGCTTAGCATGGAGGATTAGCTTGGATCCCTTGAGTGCAGCATGATAGATTGCATCTTTTGCCTGGTTGTAACAAGACTTGATTAGAACTGGCAACTATCTAACATATTTTGATGGAAAATGAAAGAGCATCTCTTCATATTATTTTACAGGTTTATTTTCATCTGCAGGGGTGGTGCAGTGGTTAGCACTGTTGCCTCACACCTCTGGGACCAGTGTTCAAGTCTCCACCTGGGTTCCATGTGTGTGGAGTTTGCATATTTTCCCCATGTCGTTGTGGGGTTTCCTCCAGGTACTCTGGTTTCCCCCCACAGTCCAAAGATATGCTGAGGCTAATTGGGGTTACTAAAATTGCCCATAGGTGTGCATGTGTGAGTGAATGTGCCCTGTGATGGGCTGGCCCCCCATCCTGGGTTGTTCCCCACCTCGTACCTGTAGCTTCCAGGATAGGCTCCAGACCCCCCATGACCCAGTAGGACAAGTGGTTTGGAAAATGGATGGATGGATTTTCATCTGCCTGACTTGAATTAGATTTATTATGCCCCATTTTTACTGGAAGGTTAGGTACATTTTCATTTTCGCTCTAAACTTAATATTTGGTTTAAAATGTCTTTTATCTCCTGGTTGTAAAATCGGTTAGGTTGGGAGGTGGGGCATTTGTAATGTTTTCTGGGAGAAAAAAAAACAGGAACAAGAACGTCTTACACTATCCTTCCATTTGAAGTACCCGACAGGGTCACAGTTTGCTACACAGTTTGTCCCTGGAACTCAGGCCATAACTGAGCTACATATGCTGAGATGATCTGCACATAATTAAAAACGTACTCTACTCATATGATTTTATATCGTATGAATCATTTATATAGACTGAGCAAACAAGCCTAGAATATATAATTAACTGAACACGCAAAACGTGTAATATGCCCAGGAAAATAACTACCTGTATTTGAGTCTAAAGACATATTTTCGGAGAATGAATTTGTTGTGTGACGCTGCAGTTAACATTTAACATGTAACTTTTAATTTAAATAGATTACGGAAATATATATTCAGTTAAAAAAAATCTTTTTAAAAATATCAACGTTAACTCTTTAGGGAAATATAACGTAATGATACTGTGTCCTGTTTTATATTATTTTATACACATATTGAAATGTACTTCAGTAATTTTGCCTTCTGTATTATAAAGCGACCTTATGTGTTTTGTATTACAAATCTAAGTGTACTGACGTTACTTTTGTTGATTCCCGGTTAATTTGGTGGCTGCAGGACTGCTACTAATGACTTTTTTTTTGTCTTTCTATTCGCTGTCGCTGAACTTCCCTCCGGGGATGAATTGAGTATATATCTATCTATTAAGCGTGTCCCATTTCATAATTGAACGACGGGTGGTTCGCTGCGCCGTCGAGAAAGACTGTCGCCCATTGGACGAGTGTTTACTGACGTCATGGGCGGAAGGTCACGGAGCCGCGTACCGGAAGTGAGAGCAGAGTCGTTCCGCCATTGTAGGATCTAGGCAGAGTCAGGGCTCTTTTAGTCAGACATTACTGGCGCTTACGCGCAGCGAGGGCCACCGAGGAAAACGAGGCGACCTCGCCGTATCGTGTATCTGTAGTACACCGCAAGCCTGTCGCTTTAAATCCTCGCCCGTACGGGGTTCTGGGAGCGCAGGAGAGGAGAGCCCGAGCAGCCGAGACGCAGAGGGATCCCGCAGGCGGCCGCAAGCAGCAGAGACCGTGGACCATCGTGACCAGTCCGCCAGCCGCGCTCCCCAGAGGATGTCCGCGACTACCGTAGACCAGGTAGCACTGTCTTCGTTGCCGAGCCGGCCCGGTCTCCGGCCCCTGGGCTCTCGTGCGTCCTGGGCGCAGTGCGGTAGGCCGTGCGCTGTAATGGAGGTGCGGGAGGCCCCGGAGCACAGAGCCGGGGGTGGCGAAGTGGGCAGAGGGCGCCTTACGTGTGAAGGGAGAGCTTCCTCAGGGGGCGGGCAAGGGCCACACGTCTGGGTGGGAAGGAAGGAATGGGTACGAGGGGCCATGTCTGTGAAGGGAGTGTGTCCTTAAGGGAGGCCCGGAGCCAGGGGGTGGAAGTGTACAGACTGCCCTGCTTTCTGACTGTCAGCACGATGTACTCTGACCATTTTCTCTGACCCTCATCCCCCTCCCCTTCTCTCTGTTCACATTTATGGGATGCCAGAGACCCAAAGGACAAGGAAATAAAGGTGAGTAACGTCACCCTAATTAAGTACTTAGTAAGATACTGTCTGCCTAGTTTGTCAGCTGCCTTCTGTGTCCAGTATTTATTTTTGTTTTTTTAGCATGTTTCAAGTTCTGTGTATGTTTCCGTTTCGGAAGCCTGTCCTAGGCTGGTGCAGTGTTATCTTTGTTTTGGAAGCTTGTCCTAGCCAGGTTCTATGTTTGTCTCAGTTTTGGAACCCCGTCCCTGCCGGGTTCTGTGATCGTGTTCATTTTGGAAGCCCGCCTCTTTCACCCGCCCGAGTACCCATTTTTATATGTCGTTTCTGAACCCAATGCTTCCGGGCTGTGTTAGGCTGACAGCTCAGACTTTCAGCCCACTTTGCCAATGTTGTCACTTAAATAACATGAAGTTAAATCAGACAGTGTGCATTTTGTTGCATGGTGTTATGTTTTTCTCCCACGTGCAGTCCTCCATCAGTCCACCGTGTTGGATCGGTTTTTTAGTGGGCTCCTGAAGCGGAAATCTTACCAGCGTTTATAGGTCCTGTATTTGAGTAGATTTGTTTCTAGGCACAGTGTAAACATGGTTGAGTATCGTTATAATGTAAGGGCACAATAGCAACGAAAGCTACTTTCGCTCAACATTTGGGCTCATTTGTTGATAAACTACTACAGGGTGCAAATAACAGTGTTATTGAGTTTAAACTGAGAGGTGATAGAAGAGAGCCATTTTATCTCCTTTGGCCTTCTTGAATAATTGAATAATTTACTTAAAACTGTATTATTTGCATTATTAATTTTACCACATTAAAGTGGTCTGCGGTAACAGTCAAGTCAAATTAGTAATGCATCTTGATATGGCTTAGGTTTTCCTGGTTATGATAAAACAACTAAGCGATGAAATGAACTTTATGTATCATTATATGAGAACTAAAAACGACTTGTGGAACTTGGGCCAAAATTGCAAGCACCTGTTTGAATGTAGTCGGCAGAAAGTGGGGGACCTTGTCTTGTTTTATGTCCTTTTTGGTTTGGAAAATAGCAGCTGTGGACTGGGCTGCAGTGGCCGAGTGATTTGTTTTTTTTGGTCCTGGGGGTGTTAGTTATGCTCTGCAATGTTCATGATGCTTTGCTAAGATTCCTGGCATTTGAAAGCTCGCGCACTTGGTTGTTTTTGTTGGATAGGGAGAAAAAGAACAGCTTCAAGTAACTAAATCAGATTGAGGAGAATTGCTATAGTCATTTCAATTTACACCTGACATTTCACCTGAACTGTGATATTGCATTAATTGTTGGCAAACTGCTAATATCTTTTCTGGATAAAATCAACAGCTTCTGTTGGAGACGTCTGTTGTGATTTGTATGGGAAAATTTATTAATCAGAATGCTTAGCAAAATCATATATCTGATTAAAGACAGAATCTGCAGCATTTATTCACAAGTATTGTACATCGCATTGTAAGTATCAAATCATGAAAGGTGAATTTGTGCTGATTTATGTAGTCTAAATCAAAATCTTAATGTTCTATAATCTAAAATTTAGGCTCTTGTGCTTCTGTGGTTCAGATTCTTATGCATTTTATATTGATCTGTTTGTATTGATTTTTTTAAAACATAAAATTTTCTCTCCTCGTGTTTTAGTTCAGAACGGTTCGATGCATCAGAAAGACGCTGTAAACGATGACGACTTTGAGCCTTACCTGAGCGGTCAGACGAATCAGGTGAATCGATCGCCCTGAGCATCTCACATTTGCATTGTATCTTGTTTTTTTTTTTTTTTTTTACGTAATACTGGGACGTCTCCCCCCTTCCGTATGCATGATTGAATCCCCAGTCATTCCTCTCAGTTGGTAATTGCATGATGAGGCGGCTTCCCTACCTATCCGTGAAGCTGCAGCGCTGCAGGATGTTTAATGTGCTCCTTGCTTTTGTTACCCCAATTTGTAACACCGGGATTAATGCTCATCCTTCCTTTGAGGTGTGATGTGCTGTTTATAACTAATCGGGTTCAACCAGCTATAGGGGTGTAGTGTTTAGGCGTGACACTGAACTGACAACCACCCCCCCAACAGAGTAACAGCTACCCCCCGATGTCAGACCCCTACATGCCCAGCTATTATGCTCCATCCATCGGGTTCCCCTACTCCCTGGGTGAAGCTGCCTGGTCCACTGCTGGGGACCCCCCAATGCCCTACTTGACCACCTATGGACAGATGAGCAATGGCGAGCACCACTTCATCCCGGACGGCGTGTTCGGCCAGCCGGGGGCCTTGGGCAACACGCCCCCCTTCCTCAGCCAGCACGGCTTTAACTTCTTCCCCGGCAACGCGGACTTCTCCACCTGGGGCACAAGCGGCTCGCAGGGACAGTCGACGCAGAGCTCGGCCTACAGCTCCAGCTACGGCTACGCGCCCAGCTCCCTGGGCCGGGCCATCGCCGACGGGCAGGCCGGCTTCGGCAGCGACACGCAGCTGAGCAAGGTGCCGGGCCTGGGCACCATCGAGCAGGGCATGGCGGGCCTCAAGCTGGGCTCTGACATGGCCGCCGTCACCAAGACCGTGGGCTCGCCGCTGGGCGGGGCCGCTGGCATGAGCAGCATGGCCGCCAGCAGCGTGCCTCCTGTCAGCTCCTCGGCTCCCAAGCCCACCTCGTGGGCGGCCATTGCCCGCAAGCCCGCCAAGCCCCAGCCCAAGCTGAAGCCCAAGGCCAACGTGGGTGGGGTTGGCGCTGCCATCCCCCCGCCCCCCATCAAACATAACATGAACATTGGCACTTGGGACGACAAGGGGCCCATTGCCAAACCGCCCCTGGCGCAGCAGATGATGCCCCCCCAGACCCTGGTGCAGCAGGCGCTGCTGCCCCCTACTCAGCCGCTGATGCCCAGCCCGCTGCCCCCGCAGGCCGCGCACCAGCACCAGCACCAGCCCCTGCAAATGCCGCTGCACTCCACCCAAGGACCTCCGCAGCTGCCCCCAGGGCCCCCTCACCCCCACCAGCAGCACCCCGCACCCCCTGGCCCGCCCCAGACCCTCCCACAACCTCCACAGCAGCAGCAACACCAGCAGCAGCCTGCACCTCCCCAGAACCGGTGGGTGGCGCCTCGTAACCGTGGCGCCAGCTTCAACCAGGGTGGCGGACCGGAGAGCTTTGGTCTTGGAGGGGGCATTCCCCTGAGCGTGCCCCCGGCCTCTGCCGAGGTCCACCCCATGCTGGAGAACCTCAAGGCCCTCAACAACTACAATCCCAAAGACTTCGACTGGAGCTTGAAAAACGGTCGCGTGTTCATCATCAAGAGCTACTCGGAGGATGACATCCACCGTTCCATCAAGTACTCCATCTGGTGCAGCACGGAGCACGGCAACAAGCGTCTGGACGCCGCCTACCGCTCACTGGGCGCCAAGGGGCCGCTCTACCTACTCTTCAGCGTCAATGGCAGTGGACACTTCTGCGGCGTGGCCGAGATGAAGTCGCCGGTGGATTACAACGCATACGCTGGAGTTTGGTCTCAGGACAAGTGGAAGGGCAAGTTCGAGGTGAAGTGGGTCTTTGTCAAGGACGTGCCCAACAACCAGCTGCGGCACATCCGCTTGGAGAACAATGACAACAAACCTGTCACCAACTCCAGGGACACTCAGGAAGTCCCGCTAGAAAAGGCGAAGCAAGTGCTTAAAATCATTGCAACGTTCAAGCATACCACCTCAATCTTTGATGACTTTGCACATTACGAGAAGCGCCAGGAAGAGGAAGAGGCCATGCGTAGGGTAAGACCCGCCTAACATCTCTCCCGATTCCGGAGTCCGTGCTCTGCTCATTTGCCGGGGTTGGGTGCTTCTGGTCTGCAGCTGGATTGCAGCCCTGTTGTGAGTCAGGATCTTTTTTACTTTGGTTTCTCCATCCATACATCTTCCATGTGGGAACATGTGGAGCTATTGAAGCAGCTCCCTGTCTGTCTGAGCGGGGAGGAGGCGATAGGGAGACAGCAGACCGCTACAAGAACTGTTTTAGGCAACTGATCTTGGTAACACCTCTGCTAGTGATGCACCGATGTGGAACCATAGCCGGCTGACTGATGAGCTCCACAAATCTGTAGTGGAACTGATGTCGGTGATGTTACTACTTAAGATCCTTTAAATGTGTGCAGTAACCACATCATATAATGCAGGCAGCGAGACAACAGCGAAGTAGTGCAGCCTTGGGAGACTGTAGCGAGGTTCTAAGTGCTGAATGAACCGACGCAATCCCTTATCCTCCACTATGGAAAATGGGCCCTATTCATTATTTTATCTTTATTTCTGGTACTACTAACTTTGAATGTTAACTAAAGCTGAAATATCACCAGGCAGTATAGCCCAAGATCAACACATTGGATCGATGCCGATGTCTTGAGTTTTTTTTTATGCACGTCGGCCAAACTGATACGTTGCGCATCTCTTGGTGATACCTTTGCAATGCTGTGGAAATGTTTGACCTTACTTTGGCCTCTGTTGTGGTTGAGTTCATGTCATCCTGGTTCAGAACCACACCGCTGCATAGCCGCATCACCTCTGCAGACTCCACCGTACTGACTGGACCCTCATCGGTGTTTTGGCATTTGCTGTTGCACTGAGAATCTTCTTCCTCCTTGACACCAGATGTTTCTTTCCCATTTGCATGTCCAGACGTTGCCTATTATAAAAGGCTTTTCTGGTATTTTAGCTGAAATTGAACAGTGTTGGCCGGTTGCATCCGCTGATGAAGTTCATCAGCTGCTTTTCGCTTCTTATCTCTCTTCTAGGATGAAAGCTTCCCCTTTGCCATGACTCCACACTCGCGTGTTGAAATTTATCTGCACTCTCGCATAATTTGTTTTTCTTCCCCAAACCATGATTTTTATGTCATGTAGTTGGTTATTTTCTGTTTTTGCAATCATTATCAGAACTTAAACAGCCAGCTTATTCTGTGCTGGTGTAGGGTGGCTTCAGCGGGGCAGAAGAACCTAGAAAGTGGTCTGTGTTTGGAGGGTTAGGGTAGGACCCTCCAGGTGGTCTTTGAGGGGTTGTGTGAGGTCTGATCGCAGTGCAGCTGTCTGGGACTTGGCCCAGATTTCACCATGACTTGAAGAGTGTTGTTGGGTTGTGGTTTGGGTTATATAAGTAACAGGTGCCCCTGATGTCTGTAAGCCAGCTGTGCCTCTCTGCTGTCCTCGAGTCCGTACTGCTACCCTGCAGGGCTGCGAAGAATCCTCCTTGTTTGGGTCACCTTCTCTCTCCATTAATTGTACCAATTACTCACTCTAATTATCTGCTAAGTGTCTGCTTTGCAGGCTGTATCCATCTGTTTCTTGCAGCTGTCTGTCTCATTTTCGCAGATGTCACTTATAACGTCTTTTGAGCTGTAGACCCCCCCCCCCCATATCTCTAATGCTGAATTTGTGTTGGAACTTGGCAGACTGGATAAATGGCTTGAAGTTTGGGCCCCTATTAGGGGAGGCTGACTCTGATGCAATAACACATTTGGTGCTTGTAGCGCCAGAAATAACTGCACAGTGCATCTTTGCTAAAGTAAATCAAACAATTTCACAAAATTTCATTTTGGTGTTTTTGTATTATGTCTATACAGAGATGATCATGTACCCATCTGATTTTAAATCCTTTAAGTGGTTTGAAAAATAGGATGCAAATATTAATCTCAGAGAACTCTTCTTCTTTATTTTGGCATTTTTACATAGCATAACCGTGTGTGGATTGGGATGCTGTGTCTGATCAGTAGGTCAGAGGTTCAAATCCCCGAGTCGGCAGAGTGATTTCAATGTTGGGCCCCTGAGCGAGGCCCTTAACCCCCAGTTGCTCCAGGGATTTACTGACCTTGCTTTCTGTTATGAGTTGCTTTGGATGTAAGCAATCTGACTGTAAATTTTAAGAAAGCGGCAAGTCAGTCTCACTGCAGCTTGATGATTTTACCAGGACACACCCCCTTGTTATCAGACCTAATAGCAGGTCTGGGTTCATGGTGCAGGATGTATGTGTTAAAATGTACTTGGCTTTCCGCACTGGTCTTTGACAGTGAGTGGGTAGTGAACACTTGTGTCTTCACCCCTGAGTCAGCGTTAGGCAGCCTGGTGATGTGAGAATCACTCGTCGTCTCCTTGGGTTCCTGCAGGTTTCGTGCAGGAGGTGGTGTCCGTCCTGTGTTGCTTATTTTTGAATGTAGCCGGGTTCCATTTGTGGAGTGTCTGGGTGGGATGGTGCTGTGAGCGGGAATACAGGCAGTCTGCATCCTAAGGGCCGGAATGGAGGAAGTACGACTGCCTGGAATCCATGTCGTTGACTCCAGTAAAACCACAAGGACACAACCTTTAGAAACGTGGGTTTGTGCTGATTTTAGCTGCTGATCTTCTTGCTGAAGATGCAGAGTACAGACTTGCTGTAATTGAGCCCAAAATGTGGCAGAACACACTAACTTAAAGTATGTCATTCATTTTGGTGAGTTTGCTCAGATGCTCAGTGTGTGTGGATGAGCGTCCCTCAGGAATGCGGCCCGCCTCTGTGACGAGTGCATTATGAGGGCGGTGAGGCTCAGCAGTCTGGAGTTTCTTTTGTACGTTTATGGGCCTTTTATGTGCCTTTTATTTCTGATGGGCAGTACAGGCAACTCTTGTCTTGACTTAAATCTGGAAAAAAAATATCAGATGCACAGAGTTTACGGAAGCGCCAATGGAAAGGTGGCATTCGCCTGTAAGTAAATTTACACTCGATCTTCTCATTTATTTAACGTGTATTTTAATACATATTACGAATACATTTTTGGTTTGTTTTTTGCTTTAAGGTGTCTTGAATGGTATGGGAAGGTAAATCTGATTTGTGAAAATTCTGCACTTGCATAAGACTTGGTGGAACAGATTACTTATGTCAGCCTGTATTTCAAGATTGTCTGCGGGTCAAACGGATGATGGACATGTAAGTGTAGGGAGCAACCAAATCCCCAGATGTTCAGGAGGTTCCTCAGCATCTCGTCTGGTTGGGCCTACTCAATAGACAGCTTGTGCTTCTGTAGCTGAACATGGTTTGCCTTTTTCCTGTTTCCTGGAGCCACCTTTACAGCCTTGTAATGTATTGGTGCAGAGGTTATTAATGAAGAGTGATCTGGTCAAGGCGATTGACAATGAACTGGGCACTGAAGCTAAAATTAAAGTGTTGCTGACTGTTAAGAATGGGAAATATGCTTTTTTTATTAGTCAGTACATTGTCCTGTTTGTGAAGTATTTAGATTCCCTCCTAGGCATCTCTGAAGGCTTGTTTTGACCCTATGTAGTAATTGTGACTTTTTGAACTTGCGCTTTCATTTTCACAAAACATACCAAGCTTAAGGACCTTCTACTTTATGAAATGTTTGGAATGTCCTTTATTACATTTTAAAGCAGCAGTTTCTGAGACTGTGTCGTCGAGCTAAAACTAGTCTTTTGGGTCATTAGCTGTAATGAAGAGAAGAATGAAAGAGGCTGATGTCGATGAATAGGGTTAATGCTGATTCATCCTGGAGGGTGACCCCAGAGAACGGTGAAGGTGTTCATTTTCTCCTCAGATCCGAGATTCTGAAGCCCCTGCAGATGCTGGGCTCACTGGTGACAGAAACCCAGGAAGAACCTCAAAACAAGTCCTGTGTTTCACATGACAAGAAAATTGTGCTGTTAGCCTGGGGGATAATGTGCTGCGCTTATCTTAATGCCCCTGCAATTTGCTGTAATTAATACATTTCACTGTGAACACGGTGCCTCTGCCTGATTCAGCCTGGGATATCATCGGCTGAGTTGGGCACAGGAGCGTAACAAAGTTATTTCTTCTGAAGCGGTGTGAAAATTTTGGAGCTCTGTTTTAATGGGCCTTAATTCCCTTCTCACAGATTGCCTGAAATGGTAGAAGACTAAAATGATAGGCATCACTTTAATAGCCCAAATTATGATTCAGTATTAGTATCTGCAAGCTGTAAACTCTATACATGTAACAAGTATGAGTACAATTACTAAAGTATGACTATTAATGAGTATGAGTACTAATCCCCTATTGGCTTATGGGTAACCAGCACTGACCTGTACTGATGGTTCTTTCTCTTGCTTTACAGGAGCGGAACAGAAACAAATAGTGACCTTGTGGAGATGTCCCTGCTAGAACTGCAACACTAATTATGTAGACCCTTAAATAATTGCCTAAATTTGAGGAAGAGCTCTGAGGAGGTTTTCAGCCGATGGCGATGACTCGGAAAACAACGTGACGATGGACTCCTCCGTCAGTTTTTGGTCCATCTGCCCATATACTCCTGTCTCACAGATATTGTGAAAAGTACACAAACTATATTTAAAGCACTTTCAGTCCTTTTAAAAGCTTCTACCAATACCCTTAATTTTCTCTGGATTTTTTTTTTTGTTTATTAACTGACTAACCAGTATAGTTGGTTGTTAATGGTTCACAAGTTTTTTTTTTTTTCCCCTCTTCCCTCCACATTTTGAGTTAAATTAATTTATGTGTTTGTATACTGTATATACACACACCTAAATTAATAACAACTCCTACTTGAATCTGAATCGAGCTGCCAGATTCTCGAGCAGAATTCAGGTGAAGCAGGATGGCCTTTCTGCCGGAAGCCGGGCGGGATAGTGATGTTGTGGATGGTTACTCACTTGTTTTTGTTTTGTTACCGTAAGCTGAGTTTGCAGCACGGTGGGCGACACCAGTAAATGCACACATTAGTTTTTACTGTAATAAATGTTATAAAGAAGTTGCATTTGTCTAAATTGGAGAAATTTGTTCAGTGCTAAACAGTTACGAAATCGTCCTGAACTATGAAGGGTGACGTACCTCAGCCTAAGACGGACTTCTTCTTAAGACCTCTGTAACCGTATTTACGATAGAGCGTCCTGCTGTGGGAACTTTCCCCAAAGCAGATCAGTATCATGCAAGTGAAAGTTTTCTTCTCTAGGTGATTCACTAGCTAAATAAACATGATACTTGTTTAGCGATCTCACGTTTTGAGTTTTTAATTTTGTGCCATTTGACTCGTGTGTTTTTTTTTCTTTTCTCCTTTTCTTTCAGCATTGAACACATTTTCCCATCCGCTGCTGTATGCATGAACAATTGTGTCTTAAGAGTGGGGGAAAATGTTTGGTAGAGTTTAGCATGTTGTGCCCTCAAGGGGGCGCTCAGCTCCTGGGGTTCATTGTTCCAATGTCGGTGGCTTCCTCCGCTGTCACTGACTCGACACACATGCTCATGCCTACTTTAGCCAGCCCATACACACCACGCTTGGATGTGGTCCCATGAATGTCTGTGCCTTTAAAGCATCTGTAAGTAATATACGTCTGAGTCCCGTGACGACATCTGTTGTTGGTTTGAGACATTTCGAAAAAATCCTGCAGGTTTTTGTTTCTGCAAATGAGGGGATGTGTAAGCACGTAGCTGATAAGTGTTGAAATCACAGCACCACGACTAAAATCTCCATGGATTCAAAATGAGCTTAAGGGTGGGTGGGGTCCCGGGTCCCGGGTCCCGGGTCCCGGGTTGGTGGGACCCCTGAGCGGTACCACTGCTGTCTTGTTTTGTTTTTTGTTTTTTTTCTGGTTATGAATAAGGCCATGTTTATAAGTTACTGAAAATCAATGCATATTGATGTAATGCTGATGCAATGCTCATTCTAGTTTGATGTGATTAAAACTTATCAAAATAAAAAAATAGACTAATTTTTTTGGAAAGGTATGAGACTGCCCCCTGAAATTGCTGATTGAGTGGTTGACTAATTTGCAGCAGTGGTTCGATGAGAATCATCTTAAAGCTCTGCTGTGTGAGGGTTTGTGTCTCTGGGATGTCTTCTCTGGAAAAGTATACTGTACATCAGATGGGATCCAGTGCCACCTTCATGTTTAACTCTAGTGAACAAAACCTGTAGTTTGTCTGCTTTTGTTCGCACTGATTGATGCTTAAGGGACAGTATTTATAACTGTAAATGAAACACCCCGACATTACCTGAATATACACTCACCTAAAGAATTATTAGGAACACCTGTTCAATTTCTCATTAATGCAATTATCTAGTCAACCAATCACATGGCAGTTGCTTCGATGCATTTAGGGGTGTGGTCCTGGTCAAGACAATCTCCTGAACTCCAAACTGAATGTCAGAATGGGAAAGAAAGGTGATTTAAGCAATTTTGAGCGTGGCATGGTTGTTGGTGCCAGACGGGCCGGTCTGAGTATTTCACAATCTGCTCAGTTACTGGGATTTTCACGCACAACCATTTCTAGGGTTTACAAAGAATGGTGTGCAAAGGGAAAAACGTCCAGTATGCGGCAGTCCTGTGGGCGAAAATGCCTTGTTGATGCTAGAGGTCAGAGGAGAATGGGCCGACTGATTCAAGCTGATAGAAGAGCAACTTTGACTGAAATAACCACTCGTTACAACCGAGGTATGCAGCAAAGCATTTGTGAAGCCACAACACGCACAACCTTGAGGCGGATGGGCTACAACAGCAGAAGACCCCACCGGGTACCACTCATCTCCACTACAAATAGGAAAAAGAGGCTACAATTTGCACGAGCTCACCAAAATTGGACAGTTGAAGACTGGAAAAATGTTGCCCGGTCTGATGAGTCTCGATTTCTGTTGAGACATTCAAATGGTAGAGTCAGAATTTGGCGTAAACAGAATGAGAACATGGATCCATCATGCCTTGTTACCACTGTGCAGGCTGGTGGTGGTGGTGTAATGGTGTGGGGGATGTTTTCTTGGCACACTTTAGGTCCCTTAGTGCCAATTGGGCATCATTTAAATGCCACGGCCTACCTGAGCATTGTTCCTGACCATGTCCATCCCTTTATGACCACCATCCTCTGATGGCTACTTCCAGCAGGATAATGCACCATGTCACAAAGCTCGAATCATTTCAAATTGGTTTCTTGAACATGACAATGAGTTCACTGTACTAAAATGGCCCCCACAGTCACCAGATCTCAACCCAATAGAGCATCTTTGGGATGTGGTGCAACGGGAGCTTCGTGCCCTGGATGTGCATCCCACAAATCTCCATCGACTGCAAGATGCTGTCCTATCAATATGGGCCAACATTTTTAAAGAATGCTTTCAGCACCTTGTTGAATCAATGCCACATAGAATTAAGGCAGTTCTGAAGGCGAAAGGGGGTCAAACACCGTATTAGTATGGTGTTCCTAATAATCCTTTAGGTGAGTGTAATTGCACTTAATATGCCTCGGATGAGACAGCAAACTTTCATTAGAGTAAATGCCCTCCCTTACAGATTATTTTGTTGGGTTAATGTTTGACTGTAAATTCTCACAGTAAGTACACATAGAGGTTAGACCCCCCCAACCCCAAACAAATTTTTACCTGAGCATCCTACCTCAGCCAGTAGATGTTTTTATAAAGTATCAGGTTAGCAGTGTTTTCTTTGTGCACTTATTCACAACAGAGTTTCATAAGGTCACACCTGAGCTCAGATGCCCCCCCCCACCAGTGGCTGACCAATGAAGCTGCAGCACACACCAAGGTACATTCTGTCACGTAGAACCCAGGAGTTACAAATTCCCCCAAGGGTCATTGTTACAGAGCAGCGGAGTCTGAGTGAGGTCCCTTATCATGTTGTGCAAAGTCCTAGCGTGTCAGTGTGGTTGGTCTGCTTGGTCCAGCGTCTGGCATGTTCTACAGGAGTTGCATGGCTGCCGTGACCACTGATACGATGCCTCTGTCTGTTCTGATGAGGTTTCAGGGTGGGCCTGAAACAAAATGCAAGCGAATGTCCTGCTGCGCTGGGTATTGGTAACCTCTCGCTCTGCTGTAGTCTTTGAACACGTGTGAGATGAGTCACAAGCCCTGTGTGTGATCTGATATAAGAGTTTTGCAATTTAGGCTAAAGGGTTGTTAACGTGAGTGGGGCAGTGGTTAGCACTGTTGCCTCACATCTTTGAGACCAGGGTTCAGATCTTCACCATAGCTCCATGTGTGTGGTGTTTGTATGTTCTTCCCTGTGGGGTTTCCTCCTGCAGTCCAAAAACATGCTGAGGCTAATAACAGTTGGCAAATTGCCCATAGGTGTGCATGTGTGCCCTGTGATGGGTTGTTCCCTGCCTTGTGCCCATAGGCTCTGGACTCCCCATGACCCTGAATAGGACAAGCAGGTATGGAGGATGTATGGGATGTTGATGTTGCTTCAGATAAAGTCACCTGCTGAAAAAAGAAAAATGTAGATGCAGAAGAAAACATTCACCCAGATTGCTTCAGTGTAAGTATGCGACTTGATGTAATTTGTGTGGTAGAAATTCTTAAGTTTGGTGAGTAATCAAGTCTGTTTTTCTGTTTCCCATGTGCTCTGGCTTGCTCTTGGTGTGCTGTGTGGCGTCTCCCTGAGATGCAAAACGATGTGAATGAGTGAATGAGCTGAATCGTCTAGTGGGACGCCAGAACATTTTCCAGGGCATTTTACACGTTCTTGCTGCTTATCTTTCACACCTCAGGACCTTACACTTCTTCTTTAGAAAATACCAGCATCCACTGATGGTCAGTATACAAATGGGGTTTCAGAGAAACTTTAAGTTTGACGGGTTTTGTTTACAAGCTCCTTCCAGCTCACTTAACAGTTTCCTGCTGGACAATCACCTGCTCCAAAAAAATCACAGAATAACTGCAGTATTGGTGCCTGTACACCAGGGGGAGCTGCAGCTGCAGGAGCGTGCGCCAACAGGGTCTCTGAGTAATAATTCATTATTTCTACATTTCCTTGTAGAGAGGAAATAGATTTAATTTATTCCACATTTAATTAAATAAAGATCTATAATGCTTTGTTGTTTAAAGTAGTAGTTGTAAGTAAACAATGTTCTGTTACTTCTTTGTGTTACTTACGTTTAGAAAAACAGAACAAAACCTTTATGCATTATGACAAAAGATGGATCTTGTTTATTATCTTACTACAGAAGGAAAATAATTGGTGTCTATTTTGATGTTTTAAAATACACAGCCTGTAACTATAATATCTGTAATATTTCAAATGTGAGCTTTTTTGGCAGGCAGGTGAGCTTATGTTTAGTGGAGAGTCTCAAGTATGAGACTGAACTTATTCGATGAATATCGACATGCATGGTAGGCATGTCCTAAGCACATCATTCAGTTTTTGTAATAAGTACATTTTGTCATTTATTATGCAGAGGTGGGTGATTCAGGTCCAGAGAGTCAAAGTCCAGGCCAAGATTTTGTTTCAACCAACCAGTTGTATATACAGTAGAGTAGCCAACTAGCTGGGTGAAACAAAATCTTGGTCTGGACTTCTATGCTCCGAACCTGAACTCCCTATCTCCGCTATTAAGCACATGCTTTTATGTAAAGCGATGTACCTTCTGTGTACTTTCTGAGTAAGCAGGGTCACACAGTCCCTGGTGCAACAGGGGGTTAAGGCCTTGCTCAGGAGCCCAATAGGTCACAGGCACCGTGTCCCAACCCACTGAGCCACTCCACCCCCTATAATAACTAATATTAATCTTACTACAGCTTGAGCTTCGAGAACTGGGGTGGGCAAACTTTTTGGCCCAAAGGAAACATTAATTTTTTAAATTGTAAGGCAGGCCATTACAGACGGCCTAACCTAAATTTATAGCTGTGGGGAGTGATGTTACCTAACGTGAATACAAAAGAAATGTACAGCGTTTTGGGCCATATAACTTAAAAGAGGTATAAAACTATTGTTTGATTTTAAAAATGCAAGGTGGAAACTATCCTAAAGGGGCATTCTTATCTTTTGCAAAGTACTTCGTATGACACAGGCAACGTGACCGGGTACCAACAGCGAACATGGGGAGTCCGTCAGCATCGGAGGCACCAGGGAGGATCGCAAAAGGAAACGACTATTTACACAGTCCTTCAGCTAAGTGAAATCCACACATTCTCGGATAAAAGATATCAATCATCAATGTACTTTTAAAACATATTAAATTATCTACGATCAAACCAGATTTGCTGCATAACAATAACCACCGGCATAGCACCTTAACGTTGATTACAGTATAGACCAATGCTTAACTTTACCATTACATGACGCATGTAAGATGGCGACAATAATAATAACAACAATAATAATAATAATAATTTTTATTATTGTTATTAAGTATCTGTGAATACACAGAGATATTTCGTCCACACTTTTCCCTCTGCAAGAATTGTACCCAGCCATAAATAAAGAAATTAGGGCTATGTCTGTTTTTTCAGTCGCTTTCATTTGCTTCAGCGTTACCCACGTTTGAAGAATGAGATAATTAACGTTATCCTAGAGCGCTCAGCTCACAAACATTTTGCTTTCAGTGTGTGTGGGTCATTGCCAGTGACATCTGTTTTCTCTTTATATCGTTTGTTTGTGTCAGGCGGTAGCAGATTAACGTACTCGAAATGCTTTTTAATTGCACAAAAATGCCATAGCCAATTTATTATTATTGTTCTTAAAATTTTGTTTTCTTAACATTTCAATATTCTTTTTCAGAATATAATAATTTGTGTGTTTAGTTTGCACTACATGTAGTGTACTTTGTTTTGCATTAAATCTACATTCGTCTATGCTCACTTGCACAAGAGTTTCACCCTGGGATAAAGTCAGTCTTACTCCATTTCTAGGACTAAAACATGCACCAAGATGGTGGCAAGAGGCGACTGGGCAATACTACTGCAACCCTCTTATACAGTCATGGGCTGCATAAGGACATTTCGGTGAACAGCGGTGGTCCCAACCATAAGATTATGACAGAGCTGAAAAATTCCTACCGCCTAGTGACGACATAGCACAATGCATTACTCATGTGTTTGTGGTGATGCTGGTGTCAAAAGGATAGCACATGCAGTTGTGTACCATGCATAATACTTCATGATGATAGTAAACAACTATGTTACTACTTTATGTATTTACTATGCTTTGAAATGTTATTTTAGACTATAGTATTTCTACTTATATAAAAAAAAAAATTGATTACTACTTCTAGCCTAGGTGAGTAGTAAGCTATACCATTTTGGTTTGTGTAAGTACTCTCTATTATGTTGACACAACAACAACGTCTCCTAACTACGCATATCTCAGAACGTATACCCTTTATTAGCGACAGAGGCACGCGACTGTATACAGTACGCACCATATCACTAAATGCAATAAACAAGTACTGTTTGAATTGTTAATGGCTGGTTAAAGCTGATTGGGCCGTAGTTTTCCCTACCCTGTTCTAGTACGTATGTGATCATCATGCTCATTGTGGCGCATGATCTGTAGCAGAAAAACCTGCCTGTCAGGCGGATGTGTGACTGCAATGTACATAGTATTCTATTCACGTCTTCACCGCCTGCATGTGGACACAAGATCCTAAGGTATCGCAGAAGATAGGTTACCGTGTTCTTTGCCCTGAGATGGCTTAATTATGGACTGCTTTAGGTACAAAATGAAGTGGAAATGTTGGCTAATCTTGTTGTCTATTTGATGGCATTTAGGCAGCCTTTGACAGGAAGGGGGGGGGGGGGGGGATTTCTTCTGGCCCTGCTGCACATAGAAGCTGCCCCTTCTTGAAAGCCCCACCATTGTCCAAGAGCCTCTTCACCCGTCATCCAGAAGCAAAGTGGGTTTGTTGTACAAACTGCACCTTTATTTCGTAATTAATGAGGTCTTGCCAAATGAGATCCTACACACTTCCATAAATAGGAGTCTCTCTGCGTATGAAGAGTTGTAATTACCTCAGTGCAGCTTTGGGGCGCTGACTTTCCTCATCTGCGTGTTAATTGCTCTCATCAAACGGCTCTTGGACACCTTCTCTTGTGTGTAGTTTCTGTTTCTACTTTTATGAACTGGGTTTATGGGGATACATGCAAAGATGGTAACATTATAAAAACCTATAATGATGCTCATTCTCAATTGCTGGTTGTGGACTGAAAAGGGCTGAATATGTAAATAGCATTTAATATCAGTGTCTCTTGTGCTCATAGATGCTAAGTTTTCTGTTGCGACTTCTTCACAATTAGGAAGTCTTCATCATGCTATTTCTTTGCTTATATAAAAAATAAATGAATCTCGTGATTTTGCTGGTAGGTGGAAATGGCACTGGGAGAGGCGAGAGAGAGGCAGCCCATGCTGGCAACTTGTTCCTCTTGAAAGAAGCTAGAGGTAGCATATGCTGGCCAGCTGTTCCTGCTGGAAGAGGCTGGTTAGAGGCAGCACAAGATGGCCAGCTGTTCCTGTTGGAAGAGGCTGGTTAGAGGCAGCACACGATGGCCAGCTGTTCCTGTTGGAAGAGGCTGGATAGAGGCAGCACATGATGGCCAACTGCTCCTGCCAGAAGAGGCTGGATAGAGGCAGCATACAATGGCCAGCTGCTCCTGCCAGAAGTGGCTGGATAGAGGCAGCACACAATGGCCAACTGTTCCTGCCAGAAGAGGTCAATAGAGGCAGCACCCGATGGCCAACTATTCCTTCCGGAAGAGGCCCGATACCATGAACAAACCCTAGTTGATCCTCTTGAAAGAGAATACACAGCAATAGCGCACGCTGGCCAGCTGTTCTTGCTGAAAAGACCAGATAGAGGCAGCACATGCTGGCCAGCTGTTCCTGCTGGAGGAGGTCAATAGAGGCAATACACACTGGCCGGCAGTACCTGCTAGAAGAGGTGGAATAGAGGCAGCACACACTGGCCAGTAGTACCTGCTAGAAGAGATGGAATAGAGGCAGCACACACTGGCCAGTAGTACCTGCTAGAAGAGATGGAATAGAGGCAGCACATACTGGCCAGTAGTACCTGCTAGAAGAGATGGAATAGAGGCAGCACATGCTGGCCAGCAGTTTTTGCAGACGCCAACATTGTCCCTGGGGCGGGGCCTTCACTCGCTTTCCTGCACTGTTTGATCTGTCTGTCAGGTTGGACGCTTGCTGGTGAGACTGCTTGGAGCTAAGCTGGGTCTTGTCTTTGAAGTGACTGTTGCTGCATATGTAGCTGCCTGATCATTTCCGCCTCTCATTCCGCTCCCCTGGTTGAATTAGACAGGTTTCAGGGGATCCACGTAAGCAGTTTTTTCAAGGGCTTCATGGCTTTCATGTGAACATACATGTGGAGAACCTTCAAAGGCTATTTTGTGTCCCATAAATGACCAATTAGTGTCTGAACAGCCATGTCGTTACAGCCAAAGGCCATCTCCCTGCATCAGCAGGCAGGGATTCCTAGCAAACACTCTCCTTCTGATTGACACTGTTGCCATGGTGATGATCTGAGACAGCATCAAAAGGATGCTTTTTCTTTTGATGAGTCTCTGCTTAGAGGATAACTGACCAGATCTAACTGATTGATCTTTAAAATATTTCCTACTAATAACTTTTATATTCAGTAGAAAATATGTAAGAGGAGAAGATAATTGACGTGATCTCCTGTTGTTTCCTGCTGCAGTTTGACTTTCAAACACACCCAAAATAATGAGAAATTTGAGTAAAATATGTTAACCATGTTAGCACACAATCTTCCCTGAGCTAAGAATAACATTTAGCAAAGATTCAGCCTCCTTTAATATGAAAGAAGTGAAGCGTCTGTGTTTCTCTGTTCCTGTTTGCAGTAACTGGCTCAACTGTTGTCTTAGAGACCAAGATTCCTTATATAAGACTAGACTGGAAACAGAAGACCAAGCATTGGAACATTTTGAAAAGACCCACACAGAGGTAAAGAAAGAACAATGGAAAGTGGAATCTGATACAAAGACAAATGAAGTTGCTGTGGAAAACCATGGAGATGGATGGATGGTTGATAGAATAATGTGGAGAGTATACATATTCTGCAGTAACTGTGTTTAAAATCGAAAGAACTAGCAAGTAACCTTGTTTTATTAATGGACTCTGATCTCAGCTTCAGTAGTCATGTCAAAGCAGTTATTAAATCAATATTTTATCACCTCAAGATCATCAACAAAGATTAGAGATTTTATAACTAAACCAGACCTGGAGAAACACATCCTTGCCTATTTTGTTCTACCAGGATTGATTACTGTAACGGTCTCTTAATTGAACTCCCAAAAAAGACAAAACAGCTCCAGTTGATTCAGAATGCAGTTGCCAGAGTTCTCACTAGTGAAAAGGTAGAGTAGGAAAAGAAGAAGGGAATGCATCACCCTGTTCATAAATCCTTACTCTGGCTACCTGTGTGTTACAAAATAGACTTTAAGGAACTATTACTAAAAAAATTGCTTAATGGTGTCAGTATCTATCTGATATGCTGTAGCGATATGAGGTGAATAGAACTCTCAGATCATTAGGAACAAGTCAGTTGGTCCTCCCTAAGGAAAAGACTAAACATGGTGAAGCAGTGTTTACCTATTAAACATGGTGAAGCAGCATTTACTTATTAAACATGGTGAAGCAGCGTTTACCCTGCTCTTAAATGGAACCAGTTGACTGAGCATTAGAACCCCAACACTAGACACTTCAAATCCAGGCTGAAAATGGTGCTATTTGATCAAGCTTTTAGCTTAGCTTAATACTCTGTTAGCTCTATTGCATTTCTATCCTGTAAAGGCACCTAATTATCCAAATCTATTTGTAATTTGCTTTTTATTTTCATGTTTAATTTTTTCCTCCTTTTTTAAAGCTATTGTTTTAATCATGTTTCAATCATGCTTAAATATGTATTTTCATATCATTTTGATTTGAAATGTATTTCTATTCCGTGTTTCTTAGCTGTAAAGCACTCTGAATGACTGCAGTGTACCAAAGGTGCTACATAAATAAACTTGCCTTGCCTGTATTTTCCCACTATTTTTTGACAGGCAATATGACAGACAATAATGCCAGCCACCTCTGTGCCCCCCCCCCCCCCCCCGCCCCGCAAGGCAGCTTCACCCCCCCCCCCCCCACCACCACCTTAATGGAGATTCAGCACTCTCTGCTGTGTATGCACTTTCTATTGATCACATTGACTCCACTTGTTTTAACCAATGATCCGATTACACAGCATTGGTCGCCAGTTCTGGGCCAAGAACAAGAATGCGGGGACATCTGGCAGCTGGAATAGACGCTGGGGATAGTCTGGGACAGCCTGGGACAGCCTGGGACAGCCTAGGACAATCTGGGACAATCTGGGACAATCTGGGACAGCCTAGGACAGCATCGAACAGTCTGGGACAGCCTAGGACAATCTGGGACAGCCTGGGATAGTCTGGGACAATCTGGGACAATCTGGGACAATCTGGGACAGCCTGGGATAGTCTGGGACAGCATCGAACAGTCTGGGACAGCCTAGGACAATCTGGGACAGCCTGGGATAGTCTGGGACAGCATCGAACAGTCTGGGACAGCCTAGGACAATCTGGGACAGCCTGGGATAGTCTGGGATAGTCTGGGACAATCTGGGACAGCCTGGGACAGCCTAGGACAGCATCGAACAGTCTGGGACAGCCTAGGACAATCTGGGACAGCCTGGGATAGTCTGGGACAGCCTGGGATAGCCTGGGATAGTCTGGGACGGCCTGGGATAGTCTAGGACAGCCTAGGAGAGCATGAGACAGTCTGGGACAGCATGGGACAGTCTGGGACAGCCTTGGACAATCTGGGACAATCTGGGACAGCCTGGGATAGTCTGGGACAGCATCGAACAGTCTGGGACAGCCTAGGACAATCTGGGACAGCCTGGGATAGTCTGGGACAGCATCGAACAGTCTGGGACAGCCTAGGACAATCTGGGACAGCCTGGGATAGTCTGGGATAGTCTGGGACAATCTGGGACAGCCTGGGACAGCCTAGGACAGCATCGAACAGTCTGGGACAGCCTAGGACAATCTGGGACAGCCTGGGATAGTCTGGGACAGCCTGGGATAGCCTGGGATAGTCTGGGACGGCCTGGGATAGTCTAGGACAGCCTAGGAGAGCATGGGACAGCCTGGGACAGCCTGGAACAGCCTGTGATAGTCTGGGACAGCCTAGGACAGCCTGGGATAGTCTGGGACAGCTTGGGACAGCCTGGGATAGTCTGGGACAGCTTGGAACAGCCTGGGATAGTCTAGGACAGCCTAGGACGGCCTGGGATAGTCTGGGACAGCTTGGAACAGCCTGGGATAATCTGCTGTCAGACCTGTTCAAGCTAATAATATGTTAATGAGGCCTGTGTTGGAGACAAATATCTGACTACCAGCTGCAGACAATCTGAGAACATTTCTGTGGACACCTGTCAAAGCATATGGAAAGCATACAGTTACCTTCTTCCCAGTGTACTGCAGTGCCTATTTCTTAATTCCAGTATCCCTCATGTTTCCTGTTGGGCTCTCCCCTCTTCACTTGCTTAATAATACCCCTCTATACCCTTTAACTGCAGATTCATCTTAATACCATTATTATTGTCAGAGCAAATGTACATCTTGTTATGCCAATAAAAAGCAGCTGGGCAGAACTTTTTCCATTTGTTTTGGAGGTTTTAATCATTTTGCTTTTATTGTTTGCTGCTCAAGGTTGTTGGATACCTTTTTATACTAGAGAACTCTCTAGCACAGCAGGCTACCGTGCTTGTGTTTACACATCTGCCAGTTGGTGACAGGTCCAGCACCACTGAGCTTCCCCAGCCATCACGCGCTATGGATTATACCTCTCTGTCCTCATTCTATCAATCAGGTTCTCCATCAGAGATGCTGCATTGCTGTTATAGCAGAAACAGGGATTTCATTAAACACATTCAGTGAAACATTACTACACTACACTACACCGCACTATACTATACTACACTATACCACACTATACCACACTGTACTGTATTGTACTATACTATACTATACTATACTATACTTATCCATCTGTGCACTCACACACTTAATTCATATTTATTTTTATGGATTACTAGATAACTAAGGTGTTCCTGTGAATTAATTTAACTTCATTTTCCCCCTGCAGATTAAAGTACTTTTTAAATGCAGTATAATATCTCTTCCCCAGTGCAAAGTGTAGCTCTTATTAAAACACTGCTCTTCATTTTGTGCTTTGTTCCACATTCCCCTGCATTTGTCAGTGGCTGCAGATGCTGTGAGTCGACCTGAAACAGATGTCAGAGCAAAGCAGCTTTAGGCAGGCACTTTGTCATGTGTGAAGAGCTGATATGTGAGTAGATTTAGAGTAATAGCATTATCTGGGCTATCATACAGTCTTTAGGCACACTGCCCAGAGCAGAAAGGCCTCAGCTACCCCCATGTTCACATGAATAGGGCATTAACCCTAAACCTACCCCCACCTGGTGCCCAGGTATGCCATGGAGTCCAGGCTCTCCAGCAGCCCAGTACTGGGTAAGTGGTTGGAGGGTGGATGGGTGGGTGGGTGGATGGATGGATGGATGGATGAGCTAAACAATAATCTTTAAAACTGGTCATATGAAAGGTCTGATTCTTTGATGTTCGATGTGTGACTGAAGCTAGGAAAATGTCCGTCCAGCTCTGAGGCCGCAGACAAGGGCTATCCTTCATAAATGAGAGAGGAGCATATGTCTGTATGGGAGCCTGTGTGTTGGGGGGGGGGGTTAACCCTAACCCCGCAGCACTGATGGCTGTGTGGTGCCATTATCATACGTGTGAATGTCCACGTTGGCGGCACACTGACCCCAGTCTGGCCATACAGTGTGAGATCAAAGCGTACAATCTGGGGACTGGGGGAGATTTTTCACCAGCGCTCTGCTTACCCTCCCCCAGCTGAGGTCCCAGCCGACTCCCCACCCCGCCCATCTGTGACGGAGTTCCCGGCTTCTTCCAGCTCAAGAGCTAATCAGTAACGTCATGAGAAATACAAGAGGAATGTGGAAAATGCCAGGCGAACCTGCAGCATAGATCCACACAAACGGACAGCAATCTAGAGCTTCATTTATAAATGCCCACATTTATTTTGATTTACAAAAGAAAATTGTTGAAGAATGGGACACACCGACCTTCGACAAAGAGCTTTTTCAATTTTATGGAGCGAGATCTACCAGTAATTTCACATATAATAAACTGGAAAATAAAAACTATATCTTACTAAGTATTTCAGTCAAAATTATAACCGTCTTATGGTTTCATTAAGGTAAAAATTCATCTGGAAAAACAATATTACCATGAGTAAAATATACGAGTGAGCAGTGACTGCGGAGTGTTTTTCTTCACTCTCTGACGGGCATCAATGTGATCCTACGTTGGCTTCCAAGTGTAGGTTCTCTGTATCACCAGCAGAGGTCCTCATTGGTTCATCATCATGTGAACAAATATAACAGAAAGTGGCTGACATCTATCTCCTATACTTGAGGCTTCAAATAAATATTCTGTGATCGTCCAAATATTTAATGGATTCATAATATATTGAGAAACTCTGTGCCATTACAGTAGTTTGACGCAGTTATCTAATTTAATTAAAAACCGCTAATCAAAATGTTCTTTTTCTGCGGATATCATGGTAAGTAACGGGAAATCTGGGTTTCCCTGTGCAGTTTAATCACAGCTGTAGGGTGGCCCTGGATGAGGATGCTAGCCTGCTTTTTGGTGGTCAGCCCTGCACATAGGGTGACACACGGATGCCCCGTTTCGGCTGTGAGCGGCGTTGCAGACGGTCACATGGGCACATCCGCGTGCCGGGGGCGCGTGCGCGTGCGCGTGCTGGTCTTCTTCAGGGACAAAGCCGAATACGGAGAAAGACTGTCCGCGTCTGCTGCACTTCGATGCACTAATTTCCCAGTGTTATGTAGCGTGCCTCCTGTTTGTTATGTTATGTTAGTTACATAGGTGGTAGTCCTCCCTCTGTCTCCCGTCCCCTTAAATTATTAATAACTGTATAGAATTGATACATTTTTCCAGAAACACTGTCTTTAACCCTGTAATACCTGTCCTGTCATGAATCTTGCACTGTCGTCCTAGACCATTGTTGTTGCATTTTCCTGTGCATCTGTACATAACTGGGGGGGGACAATAACACTTTACTCAACTTGACTTTCTGGTCGATCTTTTGGGTCCCGGCATTCCTGGGTTTTTTTGGGAGTGGTATGTGGCTCAATAGGTCACTGTGCCTGTGATCAGAAGGTTACTGGTTCAAATCCCAGTCAGCAGCGTGATTTTACTGTTGGACCACTGATCAAGGCCTTTAACCCCCAATCGCTCCTGGGACTGTCTGATCCTGCTTTCAATTGTATGTCGCTTTGGATAAAAACCGTCTGCTAAATAAATAGTAATTGTCCCAGGGGCTGCTGGTAGAGAGGCTGCCCAGAAGTTAGGGGAAGCTTTGGCACACACACACACAGCCTGTGGAGATTCGTACCGAGCCGCCTGGTGTACAAGCCAGCAGGACCATTGATTGCTTGCGCCAGTTTCCACTGCTGTGGTTTCACTGCTTCCTGTGCGATGGATGGGCAGCCGCCTGTAACATATATATTGCATTTTGTGCACAGTCTGTTGCATGCAGGACCATCGATCGTCTCTTATCCACTTTATCCTGAATTTCCGTTCACCGAGTTCCCCTCAGAAGATGCCACAGGCCTCGGCGTCTGAAGAAACCCTGCCGATCGTCAGATAATCCACACCCAGGAAGCGTGTGTCATTACACCACATTACATATCCAGCCAGAACACTGTGATTGTTATTCTGAGAGTCATCTCACAATGCAGAACAGAGGATATGTTTAAATTCCCACCAACGCACACTGAACAAGCTGCGCTATTAGTTTTGTATGACTATATAATGGTCAGACAATGTAATAATGTATTTGAGTCCATTTTGTTCATACTTCAGTGGTGCAATTGTTATATATGGATACAAGACTGTTTTCACATCCAAAAAAATGTGTTTATGCAGTGAACAAATACAGCATGTTTTGACACAGACGGATATAATATTCCTCCAAATCAATCCAAAGATTCTTTTTGCTCTCTTTGGGAACAAAGAAAGAATATTGTCCTAAATAAGCATGCACTCATTTTTCTGTTTTGAACAAAGGCTCCATACTTTTGAAAGTTTTGAGCGTTTGTACCAAATTACAAAATGCAAATCGTGAATATTAGCATGCAAGTAGTTTGGTATTCAGCTGGACTGCATTACACGTCTCGCACGAAATGCTCAGACACTCAGCCCAAAGGAGCTTGCAAATAATTGCACTATTTCACAACCCTATAATTACAGCTTTTGTCATCAATTTGTCAAGGAGGAATCGAATAATCGACATCTCTTTTCAGCGGCCCGCCCCTCCCCCGTGAGGCCCTCGCTCACCACCACACACATGCTAGAACACACACACACACACACACGCACACACACAACCATTTACATATCATCAGTGACCATCTGCTCTGTGATGCACTAAATGATGGGTAATTAACACAATCCCTTTGTCTTCTTCTGGCTAGATGGCTGACATATAGATCTTTCTAGGAAGTATACGTGAGATAGAGGGAGAATATGAGTGAGAGAGAAAGAGAGAGAGATAACGGATGGGCTTATGAGTGAATACACAGGACTGACCTAGAAAGGCAGCACCAGAGCCATTAAAATGATGGAAGCAGGACACGGTGGCTGGTGAGGACAAAGATAGCGCACCCCTGTGGTGTGGAGGAGTGGCAGGACAGGCAGCAGTCTTTGGATGGCAGGCGTTGCCCCCCAGAGGAACTCGGGTCAAGGTCAGCCAGTATAAACAGGCCACAGGTCTGCTGGGCCCAAATGTCCGCTGTATGTGATTGTACTGCTGATAAATGCACTGTAATTAAGATACAGAGTTAGTCTTTCAGCTAATGGCGTGTTGGACCCCCCAGGGAAGGCATCACGATAAAGAGGCGCCACCACCTTGGGATGGGGGAAGGTTTCATATGTGCTGTTCATTACTGGGCACCACAGCAAGTATCACGTGGAATGAAGGAATGAAATGTGTGTGTGTGTGTGCGTGTGTATATATAAGCATGTTTCATATATGTACAGATACCTACACACACTATCTATCTATCTATCTATCTATCTATCTATCTATGTCAATCTGAATTTTCCCACAAATATCGTTAGTTACGTCTAGGTGTGAGTTATGCAGAATGACAGGCCCACAATGACCTGTATTTACACAGGTGGGGGGGCTTCTCATCCTTAATGCGTTTTCATGATGAACACAACCTCAAGAAGGCTTACATTTTACAGGGGAGTCGCTTTTCAGTCAATGCTGTGTCAACTCACTGCAAGAGTGTCATCTGAAGGGGCACTTTAAAAGATTTTTTTTTTTTAAACTTCAGCATCTATAACAGGGGTGTCAAACTCCAGTCCTGGGGGGCCGGAACCCTGCATATTTTTGGGTTTCCCCTCATTTAACACACCTGATTCAACTCCTTGCAACTCCTTGTGCTAATTACCACACAACTCTTGAGCTGAATCATTTGTGGTGGAACAGGGAAAGAACTAAGCTAAACAGGGCTCCGGCCCCCCAGGACTGGAGTTTGACACCCCTGATCCTCAGATGTACTGTAAAAACTGTGTACGTACGGGATGTTTGTACGGAGGCACACACCCAGAACATCACCATCCACTCTGACCTTCAGCCATGAAACCAACGGCTTCTGATCTTGACGTGAGCCGCTGCTCTGTTCCTCTTGAGTGAGATGTTCTGCTGTCCTGCTTCGCTCTCATTTCCATGCTTCTCTTCCTCAGCATCTTCTGCAAGGTAAGTCGATATGTGCTTCTGGTGTTCAGCATCTGCTCTGGAATTATTCCCAATAGGTCATGATCTGTAGTTTCCTTCTTCCATCCAAAACACAATTACAATGACTTTCCACACCATCTGTGCCAGGTTAAACCCATCTTATGCTGGGGCTGTGTCAGAGTTGGTGTGTCCTGCGAACAGAACATTCTGGAAGTACAGTACCTGCAGTCATACTGAGCTCGGCAGTTGGTACTGGCTGGGGGAGTGGGATCCCCTAAGTCAGACCCACCCCTCATTCATGAGCTCGGCCAACAAAACAGCCCCCCTGGCTTCCTCAGAGAAGGGGGCCACCCTACATCTCAGGGCTGGCTTGGGGTTGGAGACCTTGCTCTCCGTGATTCGTGCTGCTGCTGCACAGGTTGTCGTGGCAGCGCCACAGAGGCTTCCACCATTGTGCTGCCATCCCATAATCTCCTCCTAAACACTGAGCCCTGGGACACCGTCAGCCCTGCCTGGCAGTGCCTCCGCTGGCCGGCACTCTGTACTGCGTCCAGAGAGGAATCCTCCTAATCAGCCATCTCACATGGTGAATTGCACCATGTGTATTTATCTGAAGCAAAAACAAGTGTGTTTTTTAACATAAATCCCGGTGCTGTTTTCATCTTAGTTGTATGTTTTAAATGCATGCTTAAGGGATTTAATTTCAGCACAGATGACCTTGTCAGATCCTCTTAGTGTGTCTGTGAGCGTGATGTTAATCGTGCCTGTGTTTAACTTGCACATGAGAAATGTTACTTCACCTTTCAAAATGATTGTGTTTCATACTTCAATGGGAACTGACTGCAGACGTGCAAACCTACGTGCAGGAACAGTATGCAAGAACGATTCCTGGCTGTGATCCGATCTGTGATGGGAAGTAGCCGGATGTCCTGGCCAGCAGGAGCCCAGATGGGGGCGATCTTCCTCTAAAAGCAGGCGGACCCAGCGAGGCGCTGGTTTTTCCCGATGGGTTCTCGCCTCTGAAGCCAGACTGTCTGCATGCCCTATTCTGCAGGGTTTCGTGCTGCTCGGTCTGCGCCGCTGGTTTTTCCGTTTGCTGCAGGCTGTCAAGCCGCACGTCGCATTCGCACAGCCCGGCATGGGGCCGCATGACAGGCTCTCCCAGCAAGGTCGTGCAGAGGGCGATGCGGCCTGGGCCTCTATCCCAGGACACTGGAGACGAGGGAGCGGAAATGCAGCGAGTCACAGGAATAGCACGTCTGAGGTTTCTCTGGACGGGACAGAATGTGAGTGCTCCATTCCTACATCGATTTCCATGCAGTCGGATGCGTTTCCGCCCGGCCTGGCTGCATGGACTGCCGTCAGGGGGCAAACACAGAGCAGACAGCACATGCTACTGAGTGGGGAGTGTGCCAGGAAACATGGAGACTCTCTGACCTCCAGCCTCAGAACAACAACAACACAACAACAGCAAAGAGCTGCCAGACCACAACCGGTCATCAGACTCCCTTTCCTGCTTAAGGAAACCTCTCAGGACTCCTCTGTTCCAGGAACATCTCTACTACTCAAATACAACTCCATGCTTCCGGAAGGCTCTTAACGTTGCACTTTCTGCAGAGATGAAAAGCTGTCTTATCAGGTTCTTGCTTTTTTAGAATAGCCGTGTAGCTCCTGCTCCACTCGTACCTGGGCATTCAATGGAAACTCAACTTTGCTGCATTCATGACGACTTGACTTTGTAATGTACTATTTGCCTCACTTGTATGTCGCTTTGAACAAAAAATACCTATAAATGTAAATGTAAACAACAGCACAAAGGCTGTCAGTGAAGATTGCTACAACAACTAATATCACTTGCTAGCCTTAGCATGCATAAGAACATCATCAGTGTGTGTATGCTAATATGTATGATAAAATTTCATGTTCATGTGTTTTCAGGCCTTTACATTGGTGAGTGAGGTTTTAATGAGGTTTTGTAACAGCAGGAAATCCCAGGTATACAGGCTGTGATGCTAATGATGCTCTGGGATTTCTTTCACTGTGGTGTACCTTATGGTATAATTGCATGATAGTGGCGTCATAGCAGCGCCCCCTGGTGGGTATGGGCTGGACACTGCACCTCGGACATCAGTGGGCACTCTTCAAAATTTCAGTGCCAGTGTTCTGGACCGACTGTCAGCATGTGATTGCAGGGCCACGCCCGCAACAATACGGGGCTGGATATGGATGGTCTGCCAACTGGCACTAATCTCCCCAAGCCTGGACGTTACTGACTGCTCCCCGAGTGCTACGTCCTGAGCGACCAATCATCACTCCTTCAATCCATCTTTGTGGTCCAGTTTTCTTGCTGCTTTTTGGTTAGGATGGAGTGCCTGTGATCGGATGCTTAATAGTTCAAATCCCACAGTTGGCTGAGCAATTTCACCATTGGGCCCTTGAGCAAGGCCCTTAACCCCCAAAATTGGAGCCAGCTAGGAGTGAGGAAGCAGGTGGCTGTCCCCCACATTTCCAGGGGCTGTGGATTACCCCCGTCTGTGGCCAGACTGTTATTCCGTTAACAGAGCCTCTCCGGGGCTGAACTCCCCTTCAGCTCAGCCCCACCCCTAGCTGTCAGCATCTGTATTTCTATCCAGTGATGGATGTGATGAATGCCCACCCCACTTGCACTTCATTGTAGCTCCAACTTGTTATGTAAATACAGCAAGGCTGTACAGCAGAGCCCAAAGCCCCCCCCCCACACACACACACACCATGGATTTCACTGTGACCTCAGCCTGCAAGTGCCAAAATTGGAAGGAGACGGATTAAGCTAAAATTAGTAATGATGGGCAAATGAAACTTCATGAACCATTTGCTGTATTTTTTGACTCCACTAGATGGTGCTCTCGGTTTGCTGTGGGGGCGTGCCTATAGCCTAGAGCCATTTTATGAACAAAGAGCACCATCTAGTGGGGTCAGAAAATACAGCAAATGGTTCATGAAGTTTCATTTATCCATCACTAAAAATGACAACATTTTAAGCCTAAAAATCAGCTCAAGCAAAAGAAATGATGAAATGCATTTTTTGTGAGTGTCTGGATGTTAAACCTGAATGCCAACTGGATGGGAGATTATGAAGCAGGAATGCCAACTGGATGAGGATATGAAGCAGAGACAGCAGAGACAATCCCGCTGCTTAGGATTCTCTGGGTTCACCCTGATCCTCTGGGTTCATTCCAATCCTACAGGTTTTTCTCCATGACTGCTAGAGCTGCTTTTTACTGACAGGGTGTGACAGGAAGTAAACTGCAGCTCCTTCCGGGAATCATTCAGGGTTTATAGAACATGTTAGACTTCCCTGTAATTCTGAGATATGACTCAACCACTTCTCATCTACACTGATTAGGCTTTTGATTACTTAGTTACTCAGATTACTATAAAATCCAAATATCCCACATTTATCATTTTTAAGGAGAAGTATATTTGTAATATAATGAATGGCTTAATTTCTGAAAACATTGCAGGTTCGGTACAACTTTTCCTGCATAAAATAACAATATATAACTGTTTAGTTTTGAACAGTTACTTTATTTGTTACTAGGCAGGCAGTACAGTTTGCCATGGACATACCAGAAGATTGGAAGGAGATGATGTCATAGGCCACACCGCTGGGCTGTCCCGATAAAAGGCCTCGCTCCCGCGGGGTACCACAGGGATTAGTGCTTGGACCACAGCTCTGTATTATTTACCCGTGTCCTCATGGGAACGGTGTGGGTGTCTAGTGATATTTTTGGCTTCCCTGATGGAGCCAGCAGGCTTTCATACGGAGGCTGACGGTGCAGTTAGCTTTAGGGCTATTCTGCCTTATGGAGCCACCGGCTGGACTGACATCACCTCCGACGTTTTTATTCCCAATGCAGACAAAGCATCCTGCTGCAGCTCATCCTGACGGCGGTGCTGCTGGCTACTCTGGGCTCCAGTTACGGATCAGGCCGCACTTTGTCCTTTGGCCCCGGCACAATGCTGCCCTATGTGAACAATCCTCTCTGTGTGACTGCAGGTAAGCAATAAATTGCACGGAAATTTAATTCACACACACACACACACACACACACACACACACACACACACATGTAGGGTAAACATATCCTTATGGGGACCGCTCATTCAATTCAATGGGAAAAATGCTAACGCTAACTATGACAACCTTAACCTCCACCCTGCCCTAACCATAACCATAAGTAACCTAACAAAATACAAGAGTTTTTGCATTTTTAGTTTTTTCATAGCAGTCACCGATTTTTATAAAATAGAGTTTTCCCTTATGGGGACCAGGAAACCGGTCCCCATAAGGGAAAAAAACGGATATTTATCACGTTATGGGGACATTGTGTCCCTATAAGGATAGGTAAACCCGCTCACATATATATACACACACACACACACATATACATAGTACTGTGCAAAAGTCTTCCGGGCTAGGCTACCAAAGAAAATGATGTATAAATGATCTTCGTGTTGGTCACAGCAGTGTTTACAGAGACCATGCAATATACCCATGTATTTGTTGAGCTAGTGGTGAAATTTAATGAATACATGAGAGATTTCAGAACCGAAGCTGTGTTTTTCTAGCCGTCCAACGAAATATCAATAAGTATTTGGAGAGCACACAAAGAAAATCATAGATGCTCGTTACTTTTAATTATGTTGCTATTCATTTGCATATGTCCTAATGTTAAATTGTGTTTTTTTTTCCTGAGCAAATATACACTTACTACCCATATTCAAATAGCTTTAAACATTTTATTTGATGGATGCTCACGTGTATGAAAATGTAGAATGCATTCCCTGCTGCAGTCTCCAGAGTGCATTAAAATAAATGCCTGGAAATCATTGGTTGAATAAATGCCAAACAAACATACACAGCCCTGACATTCCTTCATACTGTAATGAAAGCAAAAATTAACCCACACAATTAACCAACAATCACTTTAGAGCACTTCAGAACAAAAAAAAAAAACATCTGAAGTAAAATATTTTATGCCCTTTTATGTGTAAATAATTGGCCTGCACTGTAGGGTGTTCTGCTTATCTAGGTCACTGTGTTTGCTGCTGGATTGATAGGAGGGATTATTAACACATGCGTACAGACACACAAGCAGACATTTTTAAAACCAAATTTCCATCCATTGTCTAACTTACCAGCAAGCAAAATCCTTTATATCACCATCCAATAATTAAAATCAGCTTGAAGGTGCAACAATAATGAATCAAAACTAACAGACTAGCTGGTTACCATAGAAACATGTATAATTATGATAATTGCTATACAAACTGTGAATATCCTTACCCCCTGAAATTAAATAAATATACATTTTGGTAAGATGAAGTAAACGATTTCTGTTTATATGTTTTAAAGGTTGTCTAAAATGCAGAAATGCATTTCCTGTATCAGCAGGAATGCCACTCCAAAGGAAAATGACACAAATCATTGCATAAAAAATGACACAATCACCGCATATAAAAATATGAACAATTAAGGTGACAAACAACAGTGCCACCGCAGTCACTACCTGCTTTGTCCATATGATGAATATTCATGAGGCCTCATTATGCTGTCATAAGGCTGGGTGCTCCTGCTTACTAGCTATTATCCATCTCTGGTTACCAGTCAGTGCTCACTTACTCAGTATTTCACCTCCATAAAAGCGGATTACTCACTGCTTGGTTTGCAATCAATTTTAAACAAAAAAGATGAAACTTAGCATTTTTTGAACGTTTTAAACAATTACAACTTCAGAATATCTTAAAATAAACCTTTTTCCCCAATTTACAGTATAAATCACAGATATTCAGTCTCAGATATCGTTAATAGCCGTGTTTTGTATAGGTAATGCAATGTTTAAACAACATATAGAAACTGTAGCTTACACAGACATTGCTATGCGTATGCAACCTGATAGTCCTAAAAATGTCTGAAATCTTTGCAGTATTTCTTTAAAAGATTTCCTTTTGCAAAGACAGATAAAAGCCAGGCAGTCCTTGCCTGAGGAAAAAGGCCTATATCAGATGTCTGTAGGAGTAGTTAGTGGATGTGGCCTGTGCGAGAGATCTATGGGTGTGACCTGTGAGTGAGGTCTGTGGGAGTGGCCTGTGAGAGAGGTCTGTGGGAGTGGCCTGTGAGACAGATCTGTGGGAGTGACCTGTGAGAGAGGTCTGTGGGAGTGGCTTGTGAGAGAGGTATGTGGGAGTGACCTGTGAGAGAGATCTGTGGGAGTGGCCTGTGAGACAGATCTGTGGGAGTGGCCTGTGAGAGAGGTCTGTGGGAGTGGCCTGTGAGAGAGGTCTGTGGGAGTGGCCTGTGAGACAGATCTGTGGGAGTGGCCTGTGAGAGAGGTATGTGGGAGTGGCCTGTGAGACAGATCTGTGGGAGTGGCCTGTGAGAGAGGTCTGTGGGAGTGGCCTGTGAGAGAGGTCTGTGGGAGTGGCCTGTGAGACAGATCTGTGGGAGTGGCCTGTGAGAGAGGTATGTGGGAGTGGCTTGTGAGACAGATCTGTGGGAGTGGCCTGTGAGAGAGGTCTGTGGGAGTGACCTGTGAGAGAGATCTGTGGGAGTGGCCTGTGAGACAGATCTGTGGGAGTGGCCTGTGAGAGAGGTCTGTGGGAGTGGCCTGTGAGACAGATCTGTGGGAGTGGCCTGTGAGACAGATCTGTGGGAGTGGCCTGTGAGAGAGGTCTGTGGGATTGGCCTGTGACACAGGTCTGTGGGAGTCGCCACTGAGGTCACTGTGGGAGTGACCTGTGAGAGAGGTGTGTGGGAGTGGCCTGTGAGCGAGATCTATGGGTGTGACCTATGAGTGAGGTCTATGGGAGTGGCCTGTGAGTGAGGTCTGTGGGAGTGGCCTGTGAGTGAGGTCTGTGGGAGTGGCCTGTGAGAGAGGTGTGTGGGAGTGGCCTGTGAGAGAGGTCTGTGGGATTGGCCTGTGACACAGGTCTGTGGGAGTCGCCACTGAGGTCACTGTGGGAGTGACCTGTGAGAGAGGTGTGTGGGAGTGGCCTGTGAGCGAGATCTATGGGTGTGACCTATGAGTGAGGTCTATGGGAGTGGCCTGTGAGTGAGGTCTGTGGGAGTGGCCTGTGAGTGAGGTCTGTGGGAGTGGCCTGTGAGAGAGGTGTGTGGGAGTGGCCTGTGAGACAGGTCGGTAGGAGTGGCCTGTGAGAGTTGCCTGTGAGAGAGATCTATGGGTGTGTCCTGTGAGTGAGGTCTGTGGGAGTCGCCTGTGAGACATGTCTGTGGGAGTGGCCTGTGAGAGAGGTCTGTGGGGTTAGAGGATGGAGAAGGGATGCAGCAGAGATGGAGCTTTGAGCTGCTCCTCGTAAAGCCATGCTGGCTGTACACCTCATGCTGTGCCCGAGGTCACTCTCTGCCACCTACTGGAGACTGAGAAACATTTTCTGATAACGTCCTTAAATGGTCCATTTTCTAATGAAGCATGTATACGACCCATGTGTGAGCTCAGCATGGATAGTGTTATGTATGGTAATATACATATAATACAGTGTTTTATTCTGTACTATATAGTGTTTGGGCCTCATCATCGACAGTGTATTGTTCTGTACTATATAATGTTTGGGCCTCCTCATCGACAGTGTATTGTTCTGTACTATACAGTGTTTGGGTCTCATCATCGACAGTGTATTGTTCTGTACTATACAGTGTTTGGGCCTCATCATCGACAGTGTATTGTTCTGTACTATACAGTGTTTGGGCCTCATTGTGGACAGTGTTTTATTCTGTACTATATAGTGTTTGGGCCTCATCATCGACAGTGTATTGTTCTGTACTATACAGTGTTTGGGTCTCATTGTGGACAGTGTTTTATTCTGTACTATACAGTGTTTGGGCCTCATCATCGACAGTGTATTGTTCTGTACTATACAGTGTTTGGGTCTCATTGTGGACAGTGTTTTATTCTGTACTATACAGTGTTTGGGCCTCATCATCAACAGTGTATTGTTCTGTACTATACAGTGTTTGGGCCTCATTGTGGACAGTGTTTTATTCTGTACTATACAGTGTTTGGGCCTCATTGTGCACTGTAAAAAATAAACCGTAAATTTTACGGTAAAAAACTGGCAGCTGTGGTTGCCAGAACTTTACCGTCAAAAATACGGTAGCAACGTTATTGGTTTTACAGGACTGCACCCACTGTACTGTATATTTTACGGATTTTAATTGTTTTTTTTATGGTTTATAACTGTCTAATTAACATATTTATGTTGCTATAAAAACAGTTTATACCTGTCAAATTCCAGGGTTTACATTGTAATATTGTTGTATGTTATGCATAAAAGGCAGTTTCCCCATGGGGACTTGCAGTCAAATATAAGAACATTGTTAAACAGCTTTAAGTTACATTTTCATGTTGAGTTAACTTAAATATATAAGTACACTTAAAAAAAGTGAACAAGTGAATGTTGGGAGATATTAAAAAAAATGTTAATTGATCTCAAAATGTATAAACAGGGTAACTTGGGTATTTTAAGTAAGAACAAATTATTTTGCATGAGTACAACAAACTCAAAACTAGATTTTTCTGTTTACTTAAAACTGGAAATTTCATAACTTAAAAAATTTGATGTAACTTATTCGGGATTACAGTGCAGTATATTGTTAATTTTACTGCAATAAACCATATTTTCATATGTTTTTAACTGTGAAATGTAAGGTCTTACTCTGTAAAACTAATTACGGTTTTTCACTGTAAATTCTAAGGTTATCGCATGTTTTGTGGAATATGGTTTTATCCGGTAGCATTTATACGGTATTTTACTGTTAAATCTACGGACATTTTTTACAGTGTGGACAGTGTTTTATTCTGTACTATACAGTGTTTGGGTCTCATCATCGACAGTGTATTGTTCTGTACTATACAGTGTTTGGGTCTCATCATCGACAGTGTATTGTTCTGTACTATACAGTGTTTGGGTCTCATCATCGACAGTGTATTGTTCTGTACTATACAGTGTTTGGGCCTCATCATCGACAGTGTTTGGGTCTCATCATCAACAGTGTATTGTTCTGTACTATACAGTGTTTGGGTCTCATCATCGACAGTGTATTGTTCTGTACTATACAGTGTTTGGGCCTCATCATCGACAGTGTTTTATTCTGTACTATACAGTGTTTGGGCCTCATCATCGACAGTGTTTTATTTTGTACTATACAGTGTTTGGGTCTCATCATCGACAGTGTATTGTTCTGTACTATACAGTGTTTGGACATCTGTACAAATATACAGTGTTTGGGTCTCATCATCGACAGTGTTTTATTTTGTACTATACAGTGTTTGGGTCTCATCATCGACAGTGTATTGTTCTGTACTATACAGTGTTTGGGCCTCATCATCGACAGTGTATTGTTCTGTACTATACAGTGTTTGGGCCTCATTGTGGACAGTGTTTTATTTTGTACTATACAGTGTTTGGGTCTCATCATCGACAGTGTATTGTTCTGTACTATACAGTGTTTGGGCCTCATCATCGACAGTGTTTTATTTTGTACTATACAGTGTTTGGGTCTCATCATCGACAGTGTATTGTTCTGTACTATACAGTGTTTGGACATCTGTACAAATATACAGTGTTTGGGTCTCATCATCGACAGTGTTTTATTTTGTACTATACAGTGTTTGGGTCTCATCATCGACAGTGTATTGTTCTGTACTATACAGTGTTTGGGCCTCATCATCGACAGTGTATTGTTCTGTACTATACAGTGTTTGGGCCTCATTGTGGACAGTGTTTTATTCTGTACTATACAGTGTTTGGGTCTCATCATCGACAGTGTATTGTTCTGTACTATACAGTGTTTGGGTCTCATCATCGACAGTGTATTGTTCTGTACTATACAGTGTTTGGGCCTCATCATCGACAGTGTTTTATTCTGTACTATACAGTGTTTGGGTCTCATCATCGACAGTGTATTGTTCTGTACTATACAGTGTTTGGGTCTCATCATCGACAGTGTATTGTTCTGTACTATACAGTGTTTGGGCCTCATTGTGGACAGTGTTTTATTCTGTACTATATAGTGTTTGGGCCTCATCATCGACAGTGTATTGTTCTGTACTATACAGTGTTTGGGCCTCATTGTGGACAGTGTTTTATTCTGTACTATACAGTGTTTGGGCCTCATCATCAACAGTGTATTGTTCTGTACTATACAGTGTTTGGGGCTAATTTTGGACAGTGTTTTATTCTGTACTATACAGTATTTGGGCCTCATTGTGAACAGTGTTTTATTCTGTACTATAAAGTGTTTGGGGCTCATTTTGGACAGTGTTTTATGCTCATTTATACACAGCACTGAAATGATAAAGAAACAGCGGACGGAGCACAGGCATATCTGCGTTTAATTGTAGCCTGTTATCCTAATGCTTTCTACATGTGTACAATTCTCATGTAAATGTGTTTATAAGTGGAAACGCTACTGGTTTTACAGCTGGCTGCAGAAAATGCAAATTGACTGGGATTAAGTGGAGTTTGCTTCTTCAGTTTATAGTAGTAAAGAGTTTAGTCTGGAGGCAGGGGACCATGTTACTAATCTACATGGGAGAGACAAATAGCTCACAACACAAATCAATGTCCATCTTCCAGGGTTTCAGCATGAGAAAGGATACCAAAATAAAATGGGGGAGCTACAATGGAGCAGAGAGCACAATCAGGGGACAGATTCCGATTTAGATAACAGATACCAGTTTGTGGCCCAGATCCAGATCATCAACACCCTCTCTTGGTCTATAAACATCTCTGCTGCATCCTCAACAAGGCCAAGCAGAGGCTATTCATCTGAGGGGGCTAAAGAGCTTTGGGTTGGGAACCAAAACCCTGATGAACTTTGACGGTACACCATTGAGAGCATCCTAGCTGGATGCATCACGGTGTGGTTAGGTAAGCTAACCATTCAGGGCATCAGATTACTGCAAAGCACTGTCCCGACTGCTTCAAAGATCATCAGCAGACCTTCCACAGCTCCAATCGATCTACCTCTCCCACTGTCAGAAGGGGGTCGAGTCCGTCATCAGGGACGCCAGCCACCCTGCTCATGCCCTGCTCACACTCATACCTTCTCGAAAGCGTTAACACTGCATCAGCACCCACACTACCTGCTTTTGTCCATAAGCCATCAGGTCGCTAAATACCCAGTGACCTGCACCTGTCCCCTCACTGCACTGTACCACACGCTGAGGTTAATATTCCCCTACTGCACTTTATCGCCACTGCACTACCTCTGTCCTTATTTGCAGACCCGATTCTCCAGTGCATCACCAATTTATTGCTTACTTATTGTCCACTCATTCCTATACTGCACATATCTTTTGTCTTGCACTATTGCTTATTGCATTGTTGTTTGTCCTACTGACCCCCTAGGCATCTGACCCTTCCCCCACAACTGTACCATAAGAATTGTCACTGTGTTCCTCAGAACATATGTGGCAATATAACTTGCGACAGATCCAGGGAACAGATTCAGTTCCTCCTTATATATTTATATATATATATATATATCCTTGCTGCAGTCTCACCTTTTTAATGTGCTTCTCAGCCTCCACCTGCTCTGCCCCCCGGGCCTGTGCTTTCCTGCCAAAAGGAATCAGGAACGCTTCAGCGGAGGTTTGTCCTCCTCAACAGTGCCCTGGGCCTCACGGCTCCCTCTGCAGGTCGGGAGGCTCCCAGTGCGGGACCTAGTGCAGGAAGAGTGGGCTGAGGGATAAAGCACTTCTTCTGAAATGCTACTGCAGCACCGCCCTGCACAATCTGCCAAACTGTGGCTGCTTTGCTCCAAGGGGAGCTTGTACTTCCCCACACTTAAACAAGAACATTTGTGGCATAAATATAGTAGAAATTGTGTTTGTCTTCTAAATTTTTTACCTTTTGCATCACATTACTCCCTCCTACAGGTTGGATAAATATCTATGAAATATTATAACATTGTGTCCATCTTGGCTGCATGCTATAGGGCAGGCTTTAGCTGCAGTGCCTGCCTAACATGATTGTGATGGTATCCACGAGATATCCAGGCAAGTACTAAGCAATTCAAACATGCATATATAACTCTTTGGACAAATCAAATATAAATATTATTAATGACAATAGGGAATATGTAGGCTGTTACTGAGCAAATGAAATCTTTCCAACCACTTTTCTAGTAAAGAATCACTAGGGGTTAGGGTCCCATCCCAGGCAGCAAAACGTATAAGGCTGGGGAATGGCCTGGACATCACGCCGACCTCTACCAGGGCTCCAAGCCCCATGACGCCCGCCGTTCTGCATCTATTGCACCCCCGAACATTAATGAAGCGCCAGTCTCGCGGTGCCCACTCTGCTGCATGTGCGTGCTTATGCTCGTGCCCCACCACGCTGGTGGAGGGTGTGGGCATATGCAATTAGATCGCCCAGATATGACCCATCACTGCTTAACCAAGGCAGCGTGGACAGTTACACAGTACATTCACCACAGCTGTCCTACAGTGCACTTGTCAGCCAAGGAGTCGCCACTTATTCTCAAGTTCCCCAGTTCTAGAGTAAATGCCGTCCTGTATAAATGAGTCACCGGTGAAGCTATGGAGGGCTGGCTGCAGCAACCTCACGAGCTCCTCAGAATCTCTCTGATCAGAGTGGTTTGGTGGCTATTAATGCAGAGGTTTAACTATGGCTCATCCCACAGCAGATGGGTCAGCAGTGGGGAGGTGTGTGGCTCACTGGGTCTGGACACTGTGCTTGTTGCCAGATGGTTGCTGGTTTGAATCCCAGGGTTGGCAGAGTGATGTCACCATTGTACCTGGGAGCTTAGTCTCCAATTGTTCCGGGTTTGTCTGGTGCTATATGTTGATTTGGATAAAAGAGTCATCAGGGACCCTGTGTTTCCTGATGGGATGCTGGTGTGGCCATGGTGGTTTGTGTTGTATCTGTATTATTAAATAAACAGTCTCTCTGATGAACACAGAGGGGATGAATTATTGAGCTGACTGCTGCAATGGGGCTTTTTCACATTGACTGTGGCTCCTGTCATCCCATTCAAAAAAATGGGGAAAACCAGCATGAAAAAAAATCAGTGATGGCATGAACAGCGCCAGTCAAAACCAGTTTATACCTGATTTCTGAAGCAGCAGCTGGTGCTTTCTGGAGTAAAGTACAGTGAAGAGGAGAGCAATTGAGGATCTCACCAGAGTATTTTTATATGATTAATCACAATTAATCACAGCAAAATGTTCTGACTATGAAAAAAAAAACTATTGAGTTAAAACTATTGTGGTAAAATTGCATTTTGTCCATCTAATATGCCATCAAATATGCACTAAAACGCACTGTTTAATACTCATTGTCAAATACATACTGTCAGATACCCTGAAATACGCGCTGTCTAATACACACTATCAAATATGCACTGCCTAATATGCACTACCTAATACACACTAATGTGCCCTGTCAAATACGCACTGACAAATACACATTAGTTCACATATCTAATATGCATTGTCTAATACTTGCTGTCAAAGATGCACTGTCAAAAACGCACAGTAAAATACTCACTGTCAGATATGTCAGATAATATGCACTGTCAAATACTCGCTGTCTAATACGCACTGTCAAATAGGCACTGTCTAATACGCACTGTCAAATACGCTGTCAAATACACACTAATATGCATTGTCTAATACGCACTGTCAAATAGGCACTGTCTAATACGCACTGTCAAATACGCTGTCAAATACACACTAATATGCATTGTCTAATACTCACTGTCAAATATGCACAGTCAAATACACACTGTCTAATACGCATGTCAAAAACACGCTGTCTAATGAGCACTGTCAAATTTGGACTGTGTAATATGCACAGTCAAATTCACACTACTTAATACACACCGTTTGATATGTTTGTCAAATACGCACTCTAAAATACGCACTGTCTAATACATACTCAAAAATACACACTGTCTAATACGCACGATTCCTTCCAATCCTGTGAGGGTGGTCAGCTTCTGGAATCTCTCAGAAACCCCCAGATGGCTCCACCAGTCCCTAGCAAAGCCTGTTCTAGAACCTTTTCTGATTTGATTCGCCTGGTATCCATAAGGCTCAGCCTGGCTCTGTATGAAGATGCCACTTTGTCACTGAGCTAATGGACTGTATTTTCCAGTGACAGCTGTGGCTTTTCACACAGGTTAATAAATGCATCCATCTCTCCATTATGCTAGGTGAGAGTGTGGGTTGTGGAGGTCCTGTCAGAGCAGGAGCAGGTTCTGCCAGCCTTCATATAGCCTCGCTTCAGTTGAGGTTCGAATCTTGCCCTTGACAGAATAGTCACATATGCTATGGGCCCTTGTGTAAGGCCTTTATCCTCTGACCCCAAGCTTCACTTTGCAGTACTTTGCGATATAAATAGCTATAAATACTAATACCCAGAGAGCATAAATAAGCTAAATGAACTTTTCAGGATCACAGTCCCCTTTCTGACAACCTAAGGCCTCAAATGGAGTCTGCAGAGCCGCTGGAGGGGCCGAGAGCTGTCGGCCGTGTGTTCTGGCGTGCAGGGTTTGGTGGTGGGGCTACAGCTGAGCCTGGCCATCTTGGGCTGCACGCTCGGGTGACACGCTGCAGTTCGCTTTGGCTGGAGGTCAGCACTAAATTCCCTCATCCTCGGTCCTTTACATCACCCCCGTTACTGATGACTCAGCTGACAAATCCAACAGACGGCAGAGTGCAGAAGCAGCTGCATCCGGGACAGCTTCTGTCACCAGGCTGTCAGAATGGTGAACTCTGGTCACGCTGTGAGCCCAATCACCGCATCCAAACGTGCCTAATCCATACCCACATTCGTATGGACGTTTGTTGTATTTATTGTTTCTAATTTGCACACTATGTATTATTACAATGCCGCAAATACCATTTTTGTATACTTCTAATTCCACTGTTTGTTTGTTATTTGCATTATTTTGTGGCGGCTGTTCTGGGACTTTGCACACAAGTTTATCACTCAGCTGTACTTGATGCAGGCGGGTAGTCACATAATGAAATTGGAAGCTTGAACCCCGCCCCCTGAAATTTTTTTGCTCCTGACCAGGCGCATAGCCAGGTAGTAAAATGACGAGTTTGCACCTCCCTTGAAATTTGCTGGACCACCCTCGAAATTCATTTCTGGCTATGGGCCTGAAGTGATTTGGCAAATGATATGATTTGATTTCATCCCAAGCCTTTTTTGAGGGTGTGTAATGTCTGCTGCCTGTAAACATGCTTATGGATGTTTACATAAAGCACTGAAGTAGGCAGCTGTTTCTGCTGATTACCCTCACATGTGCTGTTCTGGAGGACATTGTCTGTGGTGATCCTGCAGTGCTGGGTGATGATGTGCAATCAAGTAAATCATCAAATGTATTATATGATATGGAAGCCCCTCCCCTTTCGGCTCACTATGCTTTCAGTGGTTGGACACGCCCTCCTGCCATGGCGTATCACAGATGCCGCCATTCCTTTTAGGAGGATAAAATCAAACACTGCACGCCGGGTGGTTCTTTGGCTCCTCAGTGTTCCTTGGAGAACCTTAGATTGTTACAGTGTGTCACGATGGGACATGGGCAGCTTTTTAAAGAGGTCTTTATTTTGGGAACGAACTTTCAAAGAGAGACAGAAACCAAAGGACTGGGAGGCATCAAAATAGGAAGCAGGGAAGAGAACTCAAGAGGAACAAGTGCTGATGTAAACAAAGGGAAAACTTGGGTAAAACTATGACAAGTTATACTAGCAGAAAACCACAAATGGGTATTAATTTAGAGAAGTGTCTCCCTAGTGAACCCCCTAATGCTCCCTGTTTTTACTCCATCTTAGCTCCCAGTGAATTGGGACCGTTTGGGGGTCCCTGAGGGCTGGTTTGAAAATCACTGATATAACGTACTAACACTAACTTCCACAACAACTGACAAAGGAATAGGGTAAAAGCAGGTGCATACATACATTGATAATGAGGGCTGAATGAGGAACAGGTGCGGGCCATTAACAATTAACTAGACACTAGGAATCACATAAAACGAGGAACAGGTGGGGGTAATCAAGAACCAGAGGGGTAGGAAATGGGATGGTCAGCAGAGACCTTTGCTGACCAAAGGGAACATGAAAGGGCTGATGGAAACAGATTGTGACACAGTGTGTTATTGTTCCACAGAGAACCTTAGATTGTTGCTGTGTGTCAGCACCCATACCACCTGTACTTCAGACCGGGTAATTTATCTGAAATTAAGCAGGTGTGAGTCTGGCAAGTGCTTGAATGGAAGACCTAATTGGAAAGCAGAGTTTCCTGTTGCCTGTGTGGGTCCCAGTGTTTCAGTGCAGTAATGGGGACACTGTGCTGTCCTTTGGATGAGATGTAAAACTGAGGTCCTGCCGTTCTGAGATCTTAAAAGATCCCTGGCTGTGTTTTGTAAGAGTAGGGGTGGTTCCCCAATGCCCTGACTAAATTGTCCACTGTGACCCTATCAAATCTGGCCTCCTAATCATCTCCTATATCTAACTGATGAATTATCTCCTGCCTCTTCATCACCTTAGCTGTGGTGAGTGTACTGGTACAGAATGGTTGCCATTACATCATCACTGTGGGTGCTACACAGTGGTGGTGGTCAAAGTGGCTTGTTTTGGTAAAAGTGCTTGTGGTGTCTTGAAGAGCAATATATAAATGTAACGTTCAATCAATCAGTCAGTGTTCCATAGAGAACCTCAGCTTGTTGCAGTGTGGCAATATTCTATAAAGAACCTCAGATTTTTACACTGCAGCACTGTTCCATTGAGAAACTTGTTGCAGTGCAGTATTGTTTCACCGAGAAATTCATCTGGTTACAGTGTGTTACTGCTTGGATTTGTATCAATAGTGTATGCTGATCAAAGTCTGACCTTGGTAATAAAAGTGGAATATACACCCCTTCGGGCGGTTTTCTTGAAACTTCACTTCAAAGATTTACTGAAAGAATAAAGGAACACTGCAAATAAGCATATTCATGGTATTTTCTGTGCCGAATGCCTGGTAATAGCAGTGCATTAGCAGATAGCGGTGTCCTTTGTTGGTGTCACACTCAGAATCCGTGTCCAGCGCTTCAGAATGTATTAAAGCAGGAGAACAGGGCCTTTAGCATCGTAGCATCACGGCGCTGTTTCACTGGCTGCATTAATGATGAAATGCTGCGTACAGCCCACGTGGTCTGATTATCAAACAAACTCCTCGGCAGTAGCTCAGCATCTTGCCCCGGGGACAAGCGGTCCCAGTGTCACACAGTCACACATGCTCACACACGCGCTCACACACGCACACACCCATGACAAGCCAGCGTTAATCCAGAACAGCCATTAAGCCTGACTGCTGAATATTTAACAGGAACTCGGCGTAGGTCCCTAATTCCAGTACTACATGTAGGGCATTATAAGAATCCCACGTAAAATGTAATGTTTCAGCAAGTGTGTGAGATTTTCAGAATGAAAATATAATAAACACTGAAACCTGCTTTTATTAAGCGCTAGCAAACTCAGCTGGGGAAAAAAATGCACAGTGTGCTGTCTAACTAAATAGAAATTCTTCTGGGGAAATGGGAAATGATGTGTTAACATCCTCATGTCTGTGTTAATCACCGTAGGTTATGCGTGCGACTCATTATGAAGGTGTATTAAAAGCAGCTTCGCCCACATGACAGGGCTCACTCAGCACCTTTCAGTCCAGTCTGATCTCTTAATATTATTTATTTATCTATCTCATATCTACTCTTTTGCAATTCGACAACTCAAACGGAGCAATAACACTGCAGCTTCACAAATGCACAGCACACTTTACAGGACAGATGGACATGTTGCACTTTGCCATATTTCCTATTTCGGCAATTTCTTTTATTTATTATTTATCTAGTCATATCCTCTGTGTCAGCCATTTCTTTTATTTTACATTTATTCCATAAATACCTCTGCATTTCCTAGCTACGTATCTACTTTGGTGTTTTGTGTCTTCATCTTGTTTCTGCTGTCTAATCCTGTTAAATATTACTGACTGGACTGTCTGAGAATGGAGTGCTGTGACTGCAGTCCTCATGTGCCTCCAGCTGCTAATGTTCATTGAGATAGTGATTTCTGCTCTGATTGCATTGCATTAAGTAATCATAATACTGTTTGTTGGAGATCAAGGTGCACACTTCCTTCTGTGATGCAGACAAGACTTTACATTTTAACCCTGAGCAGAATAGCCAGATGGATCCCCCCCACTCCACGCACCCCCTCCCCCAAAACACATAGGAAAACACATATTTACTCATCCAGGCTGGTACCAGTTCAAAGCATTGATTGGCTACTTCAATCCAGTACCAATTCAATGCAGTGATTGGCTACTGAAGATCACATGCTTGTCCCTTTACTGTGGCAAAAAATTAAATCAGGAAAATTATTTATCCTGTATGGCATTTATCCTGATGGGACCAAGACGTATGATTGGTTGGTTCCACCTCCTTTAGTTGCTTGGACACACCTCCTCTACAATCTGATTGGTTGTCTCTCTGAGCCAATCATTTTTTTTCTTCTGCCATCAGAACATTTTTGTGTAAGTAAAACACCCATGAGCGAAGGAATTCTGTAAGACAACTGCTATGAGACAAGACGATTTTTGAAGAAACCGTCATAAAATATTTTTGCAAGGAAGTATATTTGAGCCCCGAAACGGCCTGATTTATCTGAACAGGCCGCACTTTGTTGGAAGCATTGATATACAGTGGAATGATTGCCGGTGATCGCCCAGCACCTTCTTCCATGGGGGGCACGTTTATGTCATATGTAGCAATGGCAGGCAAGGGGCCTGATATCGGAATTGTCCTTAAATGCAGTTACACGGAAATTCTGTGCTTGTGTGGAAACACAGGTCAAATGGAATTAGCAGAAGTGGCCATATGGTGCTGGAAGTGAGGCCCTAACCATCCCCTGCCCTCCCCCCACCCCGCCCCCGCCCAGCCCCCACCCCAAGCATGCACATTCATGTTAATTACTTCTCCTGAATTCCTCATTCTGTTACCAGCATCAGATCTTTATGGGCGGTTCTAATTACATGCAAATGGGGATGTAGCACAGGGAGAGGATGATCAGACAATGCAATTATCAAGTGGGACAGGGAGAAGGGGGCAGAGCCAGACGCTCTGTCCCTGTGCCCCGCCCAGTCAGACAGCTCATCTCACACATGTAGTGAGTGAAGAGGGGGGGATCATGTTAATACAAGCAGGGCCCCCAGTAAGACACAAGGGTCCCCTCTATGGGAAAGAAGGACTGGTGCCATTCTGGTTTATCGCATTTTTTGCGGGAACCCTGAAGAGCTGCTGAATACTGCAGGGTGAGAGTGTGAGCTGGGGGCACCGAGTGCCAGGGTGAGGGTGAGTTTACTTAAGTTGAGAGCTGCCTGTACCGTGATGGCAGCTTAGTTTTATCGACTCCTGTTCACCTACACTGTATGTGCTCCTGTCTGATTTATTGGAGCATTGCTAGCTCATCACATGACTAATGGTAGGGTCAGTAAAGTGTTATTATTGGTGTGTGTCACCCTCTGAAATGAAGGGCAGCTCACCCCCTAGAGGCCCCCAGGGGAATTGCAGTGTGTGACAGATGCATGTTCATCCCCCAATACCACCCCTTCCTTGACAGTTTTTGCACAAAATATGCTGGACTGCACTCATCAAGAGGCTGGAGACCCGTAGTCTAGTGGCTATGTGACCGACAATAATTACCGACCTGGCTTTGGGCTGATTTTTAATCCCAGTCCAGCCCTGCTTGTCGATTTGCTTTTTGTAACATCAGGATAACCAGGCCTTTTCTAGAAAACGGTGCAGCTCCTCTGCTTGTCCAGACACTCATCATCTACAGATGATTCAAGATGCAGCACTGTGTCTGGCATTCATTCAGCCCAAATGCTCTTGTTTGACATGCCTCATTGTCTCTCTTCATTGGCTCCCTGTAGATGCTCTTACGAAGTTCATCTTCCTTGGTTCTGTTTTTTTAAACAGCACCTACCTCAATTGAATCACTTGCTGAGACCTACATCCCAGCTTTTCCTCTTTGCTTAGCAAATCAGTGCTACCTGGAGATTTCTGCTCTGTATGAAAAGTCTCACTCGACGGGTTTCTTCTGTGTGGTTCCTTGATGGTGGAATAAGCTACCCATCAATATATGGTCAGCCAAATCAATGAAACAATAGACTAAAATATTTTAATTAAATTTTATGCGGTATGAATTACTATGGGTTGAGTAGAAGCCAGCAATAATGTCTTTATGAGCACATAAACAGCAGACACCTAGCAATGAGTCCATTGAAATGCAGACTTTATTGATCCTCACTGCATATACCACAGCAATAACAATTACTGTAAATATCCAAAGTGGTACTTATGGTCTTGAATGAGTACAGATTCTTTATTCCTTCAGGCTCCAAGTGGTAAAACACGATTCATGGGAGCTTTGCAATGAGAAAATCATCTGGTTCATTTATTGAATAAGGCTTTGGAAATGAATCTTATTCTGAATCCAACGGAAGGCTGAGTACTGAGATGGTACTGTAGAGGCTGTGAACGCACAAGGCCGAACTGTCTGTGTTCAGTCAACAGGGATCCTCTCAGAAACCTTCACCTCCCTCCATCCAATCAGGTAGTACACTGAAGGCTTCTGGCCCCACTGGCGTATCTTTGAGCGAAGTACCTGATCTAAATTTCTTCAGTGGAAACCGTATATTCAATAGTATCAAGTTGCTGTGGATAAATGTAACTTCAGCATGTAAACGTGATGTTTATGTAATGTGGGCCTTCGGCGATGACATCATATCACAACAATGCCGGGATAGCAAATCAGCCAAATATCCTCTAATAAGGACATCAGTATTTCTAGTGAAACTCCAGCCTCAGAAGTAACATTTCCCCTAGAGCATTTTTGCAAGACTGTCTGTAGGTCCCTGAGGACTGGATTAGGAAACACTGCTCTAGAGTCATCAGAGCTGTTGTGGAAACCACAGCAGGTACTGGTAGTTATTTTGGATAGACCACAGTAATTAGCAGTGATGCTCCCCAACCTGGCCTGACCTGACAGTAATTAGCACACATGACAATTAACAAGATGGGATTGTGTGGCGGTTGTTCCTGGCATTTACATCGATTACATTTGCTTTATTCAGTAAATATTAGCTGGATTGGGTGCAGTAAATCCACTCCAGAGATGACCATGCACCCTTCTGGTTATTGGAAGATGTATACAAACCCCTGCTGCTGGCTGGACACTGAATGACGGCCATCTGTGTCCGGATTGATGACCAATTTAACATGAAGCCTGTAGGATCTATTTTGACGATCTAATGCAAAGCATAAAGCGCAAAGCAGAACTAACAGTTATGGACATGTCCAAATCCATTTAGCTATATTGACGCCGGAAAAACTAGACTTTGCACCAGCACAGGTGGAAAAAGGTTGCACAAACTCTCTTAATTATTCAGAGGCGTGTTTTTGGCGTAAAATGCGATGAACCAATCGGAACGGCGCGTTACCTCACCTTTAAAAGTCAGTGGCGCATGATCTACTGCGGACTGCTATTTTAGCAGCGTGTTTGCTTGGTAAGCCAGATCGGTTTTCAGCCGAGGAAAGTGAAAAGGCGTGAGCACGTCATCTACGGCCGCACTGCTCCACCTAATCCAGTGATTCTCAGTGTGTGGCAGGCTTCCCCTGTGACACCAAGCGCAACAAATCCCAGGTGAGAAGTGTGTTAAAATGTGTAGCGGAAGTTTAGTTTATGTGTTTAGGGGGGAGCAATAGCAAACAGTGCCGTTGGGTTGTTTTTCTTTCAGACAGCAAAACAAACGTGAAGAAAGCATGAACAGAATCTTGTTAGAGATGAAACGAAAAACCGGCAACGGTTTTAATAAAACGAAATCTGGTCAATTTTGTTTCTAATGTCTTGTATGTTAACCTGTATTTGATTAATTTGTACTTCTTTCGCGGTATAACGGTAATGAAATTAAAAAGCAAAATACCCTTAGTGTACTTCAAGCGCGTATCTGTGTCAACAACGAGTGTCATGAACCAACACGTTTCCAAAACGCCTCGCCTAAATACTGTTTAATAATGCGCCACTGACTGTTGACATGGTTTTTGTTGGTCAAAAGCGCAATGACATTGAGCTGCCTTAAAACAGCGACGTGCCAGCAATGTGGAGCCAAGTTTGAAAAACACAACTCCTACGACTGGAAAGCGGGCACAAAGTCATTTGCTATTTTGAATAAATTGATCAATGCGCTGGTAGGAGACTAGCAAAACCACTTTGCGTTGCACTTTGCACAGGTGGAAAACAGAGCGCTATGTCTATGTTCTGCATTATTTCAGTGAAAACTGGGGTCTTGGCTTCATGCAGCGTGATTATGTAATGGATCAAATTATCACTACTTCACTCTTTTGAAACATAATCTTGTCTGGTTTCCTTCCATCTTTATCTTATACCACCAATACTGTCATATAAAATTTTTAAGAAACTAGCTTAAATAGTGCAAAATTACTGCAATTAGTATAGTGGTATGAGGAACAGTGTTATAATGAAAAGAGAGCAGAGAATCTGCAACCTACTGTAAGTGGTAAAAATTAAACAATCAGATATATAAACTGAGCACTGAGGATGGTGCTAAATGGAAAAACCCAATTGCTCCTGCTTTTACTGATCAGACAAAATGGAAAGCCAATGTGGGCGTGGCCTTTGCTGAGAGGTCCATTGGTTGAATTCCTGTGTGGCCGCAAAATGACAGTGTGGGCTTGGTCTCTGCTTAGAGCGGGCCATTGGTCAAATGACAGTGTGGGTGTGGTCTCTGCTTAGGGTGGTCCTTTGGTCATATGTGGGCGTGGTCTCTGATCAGAGCAGTCCATTGGTCAAATGACGGTGTGGGTGTGGTCTCTGCTTAGGGTGGTCCTTTGGTCATATGACAGTGTGGTTGTGGCCAGACCATTTACATTACTCCCTGTCCTTACTGCTCATCAAAAATCCCAGAATTCAGCCTGGAATCAAACACCCTGAAAAACCAACCTTTTGAATTAATCATTCTGATTATGTGTACAGTATATGATATGTAGACCACAGTGTATTTTCCTTATTTTTGATGAATTCATGAACCTGCAATGCATGCGTGTATATATGAATGTGTGCAATTATGAGTGTATTTTTGCGTGTGCATTTGTTCTTCCTGTCTTTCTGCTATATCTGTGTGTGTATGTATGATGTTACCCGTTAACTTCCAGTCAGTACAGGTACTGGCTTACCCAGCTTTCTCAAAAAAAAATCAACAGTGTGACACTTTGGATAAAGGCATTGGTTAATTGAACACTTTCTGAGTGTGTGAGCTATTTTTGTTTGTGAGTGTGTCTGTGTGTTTGGTAAATCTGTGTGTGCCTCTCTTTTCTATGTGTACAGGTGGACTTACTTCACCACCCTTCCAGCCCCCCCCCCCTCCCCCCGCCACAGTCCATCTTATAGTGATGGCCATATGGCAGATTTTCCCCATTTGCCCCAGATAGTAACTGAACAGAACCTGCCAGTGAGTATAAAAGTGTTTATCCTAATCACTCTCTAATGACAGTGACTTGTGTCCTTAGCACAGCTGATTTGTTTCCGAGGTTTTAAAAGTAGATTATTTCCATGGTGCAGACTTAGCATAAGCCGTTCGAAACCACAAGCACTGCACTTCAGCCGCGGTTTGGGATTTTAGCCAAGGCTAATCTGATTAAGGCAGCATTTTTTTGAAGCCACACAGCGCACTGCTTTCAAAGTCCTGTTTGGGCAGATAGCATGGCCCAAAAAAACAAATTGCTTTTAGTCGAGGCTGATACACTGGTTCTATGAAAATAAAAGGTTCTTTGCACCAGATTAATTCCTCCTCGTAGAAATGTTTAGAACACAGTTCATCAGCTCTGTCTGGTTTTGCTTCACCACCTTTCCCAGAATGCCTCTCTTCTGTGGAGGGCAGCCTCGTCAAGCTCTGGGGTCTCGTGGAGTCTCTGATTATGAAGGCGTGTGAGTAACAGCCAAATTAGGCATAAATACATGCAGAGTACATTAAGCTTCTATAAATATGTGATTGTAATCCCTGGGGAAATAATTAAAGATGGCAGTAGATAGTACAAACATGGATTTTGGTGACATCTGATTGCCTTAATTTTTTCCTCCACAGAAGCAGTTCTTTTAAGGTGACTCTGTCAACATTAAAGAAACTGTGCTCCAGTCCGAACTTCAGAAAGTGGGTTCCGCTGTTGCTTTCGATGGGGCTTTGAGCTACGTTATGGCACTAACCTGTGCAGCTAAGCTTTAGAGTCTGACCTGGATACTTCAGCAGGAATTAAGGGAACGATGGTGAAGCTTGTGGAGTGATGGATCTGCCCGGCTTTGTGTCTTTATGTTACAGAACCGCCGCTGAAAGGCTGGGCTGCCACAGCTTGTGAACCAATCTCATTTATCCAGGCCATGGGCTTTGAAAGGCTGGATTTAAACATTATAATGAAAAATAAAATCCCATTGGCATTAAAAATCAAATGGGGGGGGGGGTGGGGGGTCAGAAAAAGCCAGCCTTCCTTTGGTCAATCCACAATTCTGCTTTCGACATCATCATCTTGCGATTGATTTGTTTTCCTCAAAATTCCTGCCAGGACTTGCGATGGCTCCCCGAAGCAGAAGCATGTGTACTTCAGAGAGCCAGCTGACTTCATACTGCAGTGAGTTTCTCCACCAAAAGCTGCCACTATGCTGACCAGAAAAAGCTTTTTGGGTCATTACTCTGTAGTGTTAACATGAAGCATGATGATTGTGTGGTTGCTGCTTGTACTCTACTCTCCACCAATGACACCAATGCATCTTACCGTTGGAGGTGACTGTATCAATATGCATTTTATTTAGAATGTCTTAATAAAGCTATTCTATTCTATTATTTGTTTTGTTTGCAGAATCTCATTGTGGAGCCATTCATTATGAATTAACAAAGGTCTTTTGCAGCAGGTCTTAAATGTTGTCAGTGACATCATTTCTGTATCATTGAGCTCTCTCTCCATTCTCTCCTCAATTTAATGCCCATTCCAGTCTGAGCCGAGATCGCGGGACGAGATCCCGGCCACCGCAGGCCACATAAGATCCGGTTCATCAGGAGCTGGAAATGTCTGTGGAAGTGTGAAGCTGGGCCCTTTCTGTCCTTTCAGAGAGAGTCCTGGGCCTCTGAAGCTCCAGGAACAGTCTGTGAACGTGGCTGATGCACAGTCCTGTCAGGAAAAAAGAAATGGGGATTCATCCTGTTGTGGGCACTTTGTGTCCGCATAAGGTAAAGTATACACACACACACTCACACACACACGCACACTCATACACACACACACACACACTCATATGCACACGCACATGTAGGGTAAACATATCCTTATGGGGACCGCTCATTCACACACACACACACACACACACACACACATGCGTGCACACATACGCACACACACACACACACACACACACATGCGCGCACACATACACACACACACTCATACGCACACACACGCACACACATGTATACACACACATACACAGACACACACACACACAAACATTGAGTGCCAAAGTGTGGCAGCAACATGCCATTTCCCTTAAAGCTAAAGCTTATAATGTTGGAAACAAAATTGACTTAATTTGTTCCTTTCGTTTCACTATGATGAAATAATGTACATAATACATGAAATTAGTTGCAGTTCACAAGCCCAGCAGATATTAAGAAAAAAACAAGATAGAGAAGAACATTTGTGGAAAGTGAGCAGGGAAAAACAGTGGTAATAGGATGTGAAGGACAAAAATATTAGAGAGCATGTTATCCCAAACAAGGCGCTTCTGGCTCAGTCTCCTGGTCGGGGCTCCGCTCTGCGTCTGTTAGGTCCGGCTGGTATCATTCACTGAATCACCTGCTCTGGCTGTTATGCACAGTATCTGAAATAAATATTATCGTTGACTTGCAATCAATGATAATATTCGAGTCAGTATTACAAGCTTTTTGATATGACTGTAGGCCATGCACACTGTCTCACACACTCAATACACACACACACACAAACAAAAACACACACATCCATCCATATTTCATGCCAGGAGTCTGTCCCAAAAGTCAGTCCATAGCAGCTCATGTTGCATTAAGTACCAAGTAGAGTAGTGGACTTACAGTTTTTTTTCCAATCATTTTCACACTTGTCTCAATACCACGTCCACTTTTTCAAAACACTTCACACTGTGAACTTTACAAACATGCACCTGAGCATATCGGTTAACTTTGGGTGCAAAATGCACTAAAACCACCAAAACACTTCACACTTCACCCAAAAGTGACTCATGCTGCCAAACCTATAGCACATGCACTCTCTCACAAGACAACGTTGTCACACAAAGTACAATGCATGAAAAAACACAAACAACTTGAAGCTCTGCAAAATGCATATATACTGTATGATGTGCTGTTGTATCCTATATTTTCACACAATATTTATTGCAAAATAAAAAATAACATGACATTTCTTACAGTAAACATTGTAATACAAACAAATAATACAGTAAATAAATTCAGCTGCGCAATACACTGGAAAATAAAAATACATTACAGCCACCTACTGAAAGTACATTACATTCAATACAAAAGAAAAACGAAAAATGCAAAATAGCAGAGTTTTCACTGTATACAGTCAAGTTTACTGTTGACCTGGCCTGATCCATTCAGTCCTTTGCATTTGGCCATAAATTTTCGTTGACATTACACCGAATATTTTCTCTTGCAATACACAGAGAGAAAAATCTCTTTGAGTGCCTTATCCAGCTCTGGATGTCCTCCACATGTTTGTCCATACACCCAGCAGCCATTGCACCAAAAAGCGACGTCTGATCATGTGGCTAATGGTCATATACCTTCTATCCCCATGCAGAAAAAAAATTCTTCAATGGGGTTGAGGAATGGAGAGTATGGTGGCAAGAATAATGAGATCATCCTGGGATGGGCAACAAACCACTCTGTGACTTGGTTGGAATGATGAAAGGCCACATTGTCCCATACAATCACAAATACTGGTAAATTCTTCCTCTCCCTCCTGTGGGAGGTAAATGCTAAATCCTACAGTAGTGGGTTACAGTAAAGACAAACGTGCATCGATGCATCAGTTTTTTCCTGGAGACTTTTCTCAAATCACACCGCTACAGTAATATACACATCAATCAAATGCCTTCAGTCAGAATGCTCTAAATAGTGTATAGTATCTGTTGCTTTGCCTGAAAATCCTGACAATTGATGCCTCTGTGGATCTAGGCAGGTGCGGCTGAACTCTTAGACCCACTTTCCTCAGGGACAGACCATGATTTACAACGTGGTCAACTTCTGTGGCTCTGATTTCATCAGTAACCATGGTTCTTCCTCTCCATTGATGTCTTCTTGCTCTTCTTCTGCCTCTTGCGGCATCCATTTTTCACCAGCTAAAGAAAAATGGCAATGGAAAATACCAATCCAAAGATTAGTACATATGGCAAATTGGCACTAACCACACAAATTCCTAGATAGGTGCTTAGCTGAAATTACGGGTAGGTGTGTGTTTTCATTCAGCTTTCCAGCTTCAAGCATTGTAAAATGCTTGGTGGTGATCTACGGGGATGGTGGTGGTCTAGTAGTTATGGATCTGGCTGGGCTCCCATTAGGAACACCGGAAGGTTGTGAGTTCACTCCCAGGGGGTGCCACCATTGTGCCCCTGAGCAAGGCCCTTGACCCCAACGTGCTCCAGGGGGACTGTCCCTGTAGTTACAGTACTTCACTGTAAGTCGCTTTGGATAAAAGTGCCTGCTAAATGAATAAATGTAAATGTTTTACTGTAATATATGTTTTGCCATACCCACTTTTTGCACAAAATACATTGTGTTGCGATGCAAAAAGGAAGGGGACACTCCATGGCATCATTTGTATAGATGGTAACAAAGCAGCAAACAAAAACTAAATTACAAAATTTCTGTTAAAAGCATAATTATTTACGTTACTGCAAGTGCATAGTGTCCTTTGTCTGTCGAAATGCAATTTCAATTTACAGTGCTCTAAATTTCATTAGGTTTTGACCTGAAAGTTAACTGTTTTGAACAGATTATCTAAACGTCTGAAAAATCAGCTGTAGTTGTACAAAGTGTTGCTGGTGGCGAACACTGACTGAGAGAAGTATTCGTGAAATTTGGGGGAAGTGGTGATTGAATGCATATTGTGTCAAAGCAATGCAAAAGTATACATAGTTTAGCTCATATAGTCCAATGGTACGGTGCATGTGTTAAGTGTTTTGAGATAGTAGACATGGTATTGAGACAAATGATTGGAAAAAACTGTAATAAAGAACAACAGCTACCCTGAAAACACACCTATTATCATTTTTGTATAACTGCATGATCACTTGACCGCAAATGATGTGAATGTGATGCACCTTGTGAATATGCATGATAGCGTGAATTTGAATATTTACGAGGGTTTTGTATTACTTGTGTCAATAACCCAGAATGAGGAGAAGCATCAGTAGGAATGAAACTGCGTGCAGCCTGTTTACCTGCATGGCTCTGTGCGCAGTGTGGCAGTGTGTGGCCGAGCAGGTTAGGGTTCTGTGTGCAGTGTGGCAGTGTGTGGCCGAGCAGGTTAGGGCTCTGTGCGCAGTGTGGCAGTGTGTGGCCGAGCAGGTTAGGGCTCTGTGCGCAGTGTGGCAGTGTGTGGCCGAGCAGGTTAGGGCTCTGTGCGCAGTGTGGCAGTGTGTGGCCGAGCAGGTTAGGGCTCTGTGCGCAGTGTGGCAGTGTGTGGCCGAGCAGGTTAGGGCTCTGTGCGCAGTGTGGCAGTGTGTGGCCGAGCAGGTTAGGGCTCTGTGCGCAGTGTGGCAGTGTGTGGCCGAGCAGGTTAGGGTTCTGTGCGCAGTGTGGCAGTGTGTGGCCGAGCAGGTTAGGGCTCTGTGCGCAGTGTGGCAGTGTGTGGCCAAGCAGGTTAGGGCTCTGTGCGCAGTGTGGCAGTGTGTGGCCGAGCAGGTTAGGGCTCTGTTCGCAGTGTGGCAGTGTGTGGCCGAGCAGGTTAGGGCTCTGTGCGCAGTGTGGCAGTGTGTGGCCGAGCAGGTTAGGGCTCTGTTCGCAGTGTGGCAGTGTGTGGCCGAGCAGGTTAGGGCTCTGTGCGCAGTGTGGCAGTGTGTGGCCGAGCAGGTTAGGGCTCTGTGCGCAGTGTGGCAGTGTGTGGCCGAGCAGGTTAGGGCTCTGTGCGCAGTGTGGCAGTGTGTGGCCGAGCAGGTTAGGGCTCTGTGCGCAGTGTGGCAGTGTGTGGCCGAGCAGGTTAGGGCTCTGTTCGCAGTGTGGCAGTGTGTGGCCGAGCAGGTTAGGGCTCTGTGCGCAGTGTGGCAGTGTGTGGCCGAGCAGGTTAGGGCTCTGTTCGCAGTGTGGCAGTGTGTGGCCGAGCAGGTTAGGGCTCTGTGCGCAGTGTGGCAGTGTGTGGCCGAGCAGGTTAGGGCTCTGTGCGCAGTGTGGCAGTGTGTGGCCGAGCAGGTTAGGGCTCTGTGCGCAGTGTGGCAGTGTGTGGCCGAGCAGGTTAGGGCTCTGTGCGCAGTGTGGCAGTGTGTGGCCGAGCAGGTTAGGGCTCTGTGCGCAGTGTGGCAGTGTGTGGCCGAGCAGGTTAGGGCTCTGTGCGCAGTGTGGCAGTGTGTGGCCGAGCAGGTTAGGGTTCTGTGCGCAGTGTGGCAGTGTATGGCTGAACAGGTTAGGGCTCTGTGCGCAGTGTGGCAGTGTGTGGCCGAGCAGGTTAGGGCTCTGTGCGCAGTGTGGCAGTGTGTGGCTGAAGAGGTTAGGGCTCTGTGCGCAGTGTGGCAGTTCATTGCTGAGCAGGTTAGGGTTCTGTGCGCAGTGTGGCAGTGTGTGGCTGAACAGGTCAGGGCTCTGTGCACAGTGTGGCAGTGCATGGCTGAGCAGGTTAGGGCTCTGTGTGCAGTGTGGCAGTGCATGGCTGAGCAGGTTAGGGCTCTGTGTGCAGTGTGGCAGTGTATGATAAGCCTGTCTGTCTGCCTGCCTGGCTACATCACATGCACTCACTCAAGGAAGAACTTGACATGAAGGAGATATGACCATGAAATAGAGACAGATGCAGCGCTGGGCTCAGTAAAAGCAGATATTACTGATGATGGTCTGGTTTGGATGTGTCCTCCACAAATCAGTGGAAGATCTAACAATTCATGATGAACCTCCAGAGTCTTGTGTATGAAACCCCCATGTTTGGCCATAGAAATTACCATTATAATATGAAGCACGCATGTAACATGTTAACATATGACACACAAAGCATATAAACACGTAGTTAAAGCATTCACCTTTCCTGGTACTATCTGTACAAACACACACAGCAAACGTGTGCACTGTCATACACACTACTGTCAAATACACAGACAAAGAGATGTTACTGCACATTTAAACACTGTAACAATTGGATCTAAGCAGCTGAATATGAGTAGGTAAGAAAAACTGAATTAAAATGTAAGTACATCCATTACACACAGAGTCAAATATGGTGCAGGAAAGAATTTCACACTGTGACGCTTCCTTGCAGTAAAATCAAAGTGTCGTAAAGTGTACCAGCAGGTAATATCAAAGCATTAGGCTTTTCGCTTCAGAATAATTAACATCAAACACATTCAGACATGCGGTGGCGTGATAACGCAGCGGGAACCAGCTCAGAGCAGGATGTGCACTCTGTGTGCACACGCTTTGCGTGTCTTCGCCGTGTTACACGCAGAGCTCTGCTTTCCACCCTTTCCTGTGTCCTGCTCTGCTAATGACGGATTTGAGATTCCCCTGTACTGGGTAAGCAAGCAGGAAGATGGGGGTGAGCCTTTTATTAAGCACAATTAACACACCATTTTGGTAACTGTGTCACTACTGTGATGGGTAATGGCACTGATAAAGAACTGAGCACTTTCATTACACACGCTTAACACACCATTTTCATAACTGCTTCTATATTTCATCATCAGAACTGGAAATTTTGGAGTAATTTATGAAAAAATTCACATCATGCTGCAATGAAAAATGCATGTGTATCATAACTGTACTAAACGTGAAGCTTATGCTGCTATGTAGTTATACTGATTTTACGCAGATACTTATGACAAAATAAATAATAGGAGTATTCGTTAATCAAATGGAAATCTGAAAAATTGTGTAACATAGACGCACAGAAAGAAGGTGATTATAGACTAAATGACTAATCCACACCACTGTTGACATAACATTTTAATGCTGCTAAAAAAATGGTCTCTAGTGATGTCAGAGTGTCTAAACTTTTTGTGGGAAAGTCAAGCCGCTGTAATTAATGGGTCAGAGACGCGATTCTTCCCCTGCAAAAGTTTTTCATCCACAGCGAAACAAATCAGAAATAATTAAAGCCTGCGGCTAAGGCTGTGGTAGAATAGGGAGGGGGATGGGGGGGGGACAAGAGTTTGGGGCTGCAGTGTCTTGACTGGGGGGGGGGGGGGGGTTGGGACAGCGAGGGTTTGGGGGTATGGTTTCTGGGCTGGGGGGGCTACGAGGGGTTGGGGGTGTGGTTTATGGACTGGGGGGGCAGCGAGGGGTTGGGGGTGTGGTTTATGGACTGGGGGGGCAGCGAGGGGTTGGGGGTGTGGTTTATGGACTGGAGGGGGCAGTGAGGTTTTGGGGGTGTGGTTTCTGGGCTGGAGGGGGCAGTGAGGGTTTGGGGGTGTGGTGTTTGTGCTGGGGGGCAGCAGATGTTTGAGGGTGCAGTGTCTAGTCTGGGAAGCAGCGAGGGTTTGGGGGTGCAGTGTCTGAGCTGGGGTGGGGGGGGGCAGTGAGAGTTTTGGGGTGCGCTGTCTGGCCTGTAGCGTTCACAAGGAGACTGGGCATGCCAAGGACCTGGGAGCTGAGCTGTGAGGACACCACCTGGGTCAGGAAGGGTTAGATTAGCCACAAATGACGGAATCAGATTAAGGCTCAGCGGGATAAAGGCATCATCATGTGATACACCCCAGCCAACCAGAAGCAGAGCAGGACCTGGCCACCCCCCCCACCCCAAAAACAGCCCACTTAGCGCTTTAAATTTTATCTTTATTCCTTCTTTGCTTTTTTACCATTTTATGAGACAGATTCAAGCTTCATTAGAAGTACAATCAATATTATTTTGACAAAATGCTGATGGACACTGATGGAATGGGAAAACAAGACCCCCCTCCCCCCATTAATGAGCAGTCCTTTCATACGCACCCACTAACAGCTCCAGAACGATTCCACATCACATTTTGCTGGTCTGCAATGCTGCTTAATGACGCATAAACTCATCTAACTTTATTTCAGTGGGTTTCCAGTCTTCTGCAAGAAAGTCGAAGATCTTGTCCGTGTTGAACTGCATGCACAGCATGCTACAGAATGTGCCGGAAACAGCACATGACCAACCAGAAATGGTTAAGAACAAAGGGAACTGTCTCCAGACTTTTCATTCATATTAATATTAAAAATATGAAATTAGCTAATTGTTAAATCAGAGTTACATTTTCTTTTTTTGAGAAAAGAATCTCGATTGAAATTCTTCATTATATCAAATCAGACTGACAGGGGAGTGAATTTGGATGTTAATCTGATTCAAGTTCCTTAAGAACCTAAAAACTGAGGAATGGTGAGGCACCAAAGGAAGGCAAATATTTCTGTGTTGACGTGCAATGGTGTAGGAGAGAGCTTTTTATTGGGGGGGGGGGGGACACGACACAATAGTTTAAATACAAAGGTTTATTTATTGGGGGAAGAATCAAGCCAAATGGTGGTGCTGAGGAGTGAAAACACAAACCAGCCAACGAGCCCCCACTGCACTTTTCTTCTGCCCCACAAATTTACTGGAAGCAAATCAAACCATTGTGGTGGTGGTGGTGGTGGTGCTGGGGGAGGGGGGGTCATCCAAAGAGGCTGGCCCCGCTTAATACGGTCTGTGTGGGAGGTCGTGACTCCCTGTGGGTGATGCCTGCCTTCAGTCCCGGAGTGATGCCATGCGGACCACACTGCCTCGGCTGGCCAGGCATTAATGTGTTCTGACAGCTTGGGTGCTTGTTTTGGAGAGTGACCCCAGTGCCCGCCCCCCCACCCCCATGAGGGATGAGCACACAGGCTGGGGAGGGAGGGGGAATGAATGGAGATCCAAGCCGAATGTGGGATTAACCAGGTTGGTCAATTCCTGCCATCACATAATCGCGGTCGCCACTTTATTTATCCGCTGTGCAGGAGTACACGCTCGCAGATGAAGACGGAAAAAGAAAACAGTGCTCTCACCCCCCCCCCCCCCATGTCTTCATAGCTCCCCACCCCCCTCCCTGAGCGGAGTGTGGTTCGACTCATGCGGCCAATCATGCCAGTGCTGAAAACGCCTCAAAGAAGGGCATCATTAAATATTTCTGTGAGACTCGCTGGGCTTGGGTTGTGGGGGCTCCATTGAGGCCCCCCCTCCCCACTAGGGCCATGCACGTGCGAGGCGCCACGTTTCCTCATGTGCAAATCCATGTCCGGCTGAATGATCTGCTTCTGAGGACATGCCTCTGCTGCTGTACTGGAGCCAGGACTGGGCTCTCTCCTCGTGCCGCTTTGCAGCAACACACTGAACACTGCCGCACACATAACACTTGCAGACACTGAACACTGCTGTACAATGAACACCAGCGTGCACTGACCATTGCTTTGCACTGAACACCAGCATACACTGAACATTGCTTTGCACTGAACAGTAGCGTACACTGAACACTGCCGTGCACTGAACACCATCATGGGCTGAACAGCACCATGTACTGAACACTGCAGTGTGCTGAACACCCTCAGGCACTAAAGGCTGCCGTGTGCTGAACACCATGCACTGAATGATGCCATGCACTGAACTCCAGCATGCAGTCTCAGAGGACCCCATGGTGCTTGAAACCTGATTAAATGCTAATCACAATCACAATCAAACTCAGAATAAGAATCCTTTTATTACTATTTACAAAAATGTATACGGAATTTGTTTTGCGTAACACATTATGGCTGCCTTTAAAAGAATCTTTCTCTCTGCTGCATCTGTAGTCTGTCACTGCTTTACCTGCATCCACATGGTAGCAAATTTACTGTAATTGATTGATGCACCCTGGTGGTCACTTAGAGATCTGCAGTCAGTCTGAATATGGGATGGAAAAATAGCACATTATCAGTATGGGTGTTTTATAAACTGCAGCATTGGGGCACAGTACTTCACCCAGAAAGAAGAGCTCTCTGCATCTACACCTGCAGTATTCCTCAGATATTAGCCAGGAAGTGGGGCTCCCGCGAGATTGTTGTGTCATGAACTGTGCTCAGGCAGAAAAAAACCACAAAGAGGCTCTGCAGGGACACAGCAGTGAAAGTCACGTGTCACAGAGAGCCGGCTTCCTGCCTGGCCCAGCAGCTTGCCTCGCTTTCACTGCCAGCCGGACCGTCTCGGCGATTAACTGTGTCCCCCGGCTGCGTGCTGAACGAGCATGACCTCCACTGGTGTCCTCCCAATGTCACCTCCTGCTGTCCCCAGGCCCCTCCTCTGTTGGCACTGCCATGTGTGTGTGTGTGTGTGGGGGGGGGGATTCGCAGGGGTACCGGTGGAGATTGGGGCACCGCTGTGCTCTGCACAGTCCCTGATGGGCCGTGTGGAAGGTCCCGATGGAGTGGCAGAATTCATGGAGGGGTAGAGAAACCCAGGACCCGCCCCCACCCTTCCTCACCCCTCTCTCCTGTCAGGGAGGGTGTGTAAGACATAAAGCATTTGGACAGAAACGTTGTCTGTCTCCCCCCAGTCTGCAGTTAAATAACAGTCATAAAGGGGTATAGAGTATGGCTCAATGGGTTAGGATGCTGCATTTATGATTAGAAGGTTACTGGTTTAAATTCCCTAGCTGGTGGAGTGAATATCGCCATTGGGCCTCTGAACAAAACCCTTAATCCCCAGTTGCTCTAGGGAGTGTCTGGCCCTACTTTCTCAAAAATTTCACTTTGGATAGAGGCGTCGTCTTTTTAAACCAGGATGAAATGAAAGCACAAAGTAGCGGTGGGCAAAATTACGCTTCATGAACCATTTGTTGTACTTTCTGTCCCCACCAGGTGGTGCTCTTTGTTAACAAAATGACTCAAGGCATGCCTCAAAGCAAACCAAGAGCACTATCTAGTGGGGTCAGAAAATACGGCAGTTCATGAAGTGTCATTTTGGCCATCACTAACACAAGCTCAACCTGAAACAAGTATGACTTGGAAACAAGAAACTTGGTTAAAATTGGTCCATGGGAGGTGGTGACTCCTCTATGGAAGGGGTCCCCAATCTTTTGATGACTGTGAACTAGCTTATGTTGTGCAAAAATTAACTAAGCCATCTCCTAAACCCCTAGTGTTCCGTGGACCTGGTTTTGGAAACTGCTGCTGTACGAGACTTTTAGATGGGAGCAGGTACTTCAGCGGTTGACTGAGGTGAAATTTGAGCAGAGAGGATACCCAAGAAAGTCCCGATGTTACCCTTGTAAAGGGTACTTCTCCAAAAATAAAGTATAAAATAAAACTGTAGAAGCTCTGGGTGAAGATCTCATTAGACAGTGATAGTGGCACACTCTTGTAGGAGGGTGTGACCAGATGTGTTAGGATTTTATGAGAAAGACCCACTGGCAGATATTCACATGCGCCACATGTCGCAAATTAAACTGCGATATGACGCGAGGGCTGAGGAACAGGAACATCATTGTTAAAGCATCAGCCATCTTTTTTTGTAGGACGCATAGTTCACTTAGGTGGTGCTGGCAGAAAGCCTATGATACTGCAACATCAAAGGGGCTTTTCAAAGGTGTAAAGAGGAGACAGAGCATGTGAGGCACACTGGCTAAGTGTGACAAAGGGGCAGCTTTCAGCTGCATTATTTTAATGTGAATACAGGCATCTCACTGGCAAGGTGGCCACATCAAAACATGCCCAATACTTTGGCTGCACAGAAATTCTGCACGTTTGAAAAAAGAAAAACAAAAAAACACTGTTTATGTTTCTGGAGCACCAGTGTTTGTCCGCAGCATAAACAGAGACCGCGTCGACTTGTTATTGGAGGTCCTTAAACGGGCCTTTTTCTGTAGCCCCTGTGTCAGCTGCTGCCCTGCTTGGTATTCAGGCTGAACGTGGGACACCAGCAGCGATGAACCTGCAGGTAGCACTTAGCGGTTAGCCTCAGCTGGCTCACAGTCTAGCCGAGGAGGATGGAGACAAAGGAGAAGCCAGCTGGCCAGGTGTTTTATGGGTAAACTTCTTTTTCGGAACAGCCGTGACTGTCTCGTACTTCAATAGGAGCCTTGATTACTGGCATTCCCTTTCTTGCATCTAAAGTATATGTTTATTTCTAAAGTGAATCAGAAAATGGCTGCCTGGACTGAAGGTTTCTGCTCCATTACTGAGTAGTAAGGGGACAGTAACAGGGTGATCACCATGGCTATTGCTAGACCCCTTTTACTAGGGCATGTGTCTCAGCATTGATCTGCTGGGCCCCCAGTAAAATCTCATGTTTGAGTTTTAACAAGTGTGTTAATTTAGATTGATAATAACGGGAAAAGAATTGATTTCTTTCTGATCTGCAATGTCAAAGAAATGCAGTTTAACCCAGATTACAAGGTGAGGTGTGCGCCCTCGGTCTGGGCCCGTACGTTGCGGCGTGCACGTTACTGTCCGAGTATCGGCGCGCAAAAAAAGAATCGGAGGAATGATAACACGATGGGAGTAAAGTAAGTTTGTAAGTAATCCTGAAGGTCTTATTTTGATTTCGATTTGACTCAGTTATTATTAACTCCTGCATGTATAACAGCAGCAGGAATAACGGGCTAAAAAAGGAAAGTAGAAATAGCACAAAGTAGAGCTTTATGCCCTGGTGGTCACAGCCTGGTAAGAGGGCATTAATGGGGCAGAAACAGGGTGGTTATAGCCTAGTAACAGGGCAGTAACTGGGTGGTTACAACCCGGTAACAGGACAGTAACAGGGCAGTCACTGTCTGGTAATGGGGCAGTAACAGGGCGGTCACAGTCTGGTAACAGGGCAGTCACTGTCTGGTAACGGGGCAGTAATGGGGCGGTAACAGTCTGGTAACAGGGTGGTCACAGGCTAGCAAAGGGCGGTCACTGTCTGGTAATGGGGCAGTAACTGGCCGGTCACAGTCTGGTAACAGGGTGGTCACAGGCTAGCAAAGGGACGGTCACAGTCTAGTAACGGGGCACTAATGGGGCGGTAACAGGGTGGTCACAGGGCAGTAACAGGGTGGTCACAGACTGGTAACAGGACAGTAACAGGGCAGTCACAGTCTGGTAACGGGGCAGTAACTGGGCGGTCACAGTCTGGTAACGGGGCAGTAACTGGGCGGTCACAGTCTGGTAACGGGGTGGTCACAGACTGGTAACGGGGCAGTAACAGGGTGGTCACAGTCTGGTAACGGGGCAGTAATGGGGCGGTCACAGTCTGGTAACGGGGCAGTAACAGGGCGGTCACAGTCTGGTAACGGGGCAGTAACAGGACAGTAACAGGGCGGTCACAGTCTGGTAACGGGGCAGTAACGGTCACAGTCTGGTAACGGGGCAGTAACAGGGTGGTCACAGTCTGGTAACGGGGCAGTAATGGGGCGGTCACAGTCTGGTAACAAGGCAGTAACAGGGCGGTCACAGTCTGGTAACGGGGCAGTAATAGGACAGTAACAGGGCGGTCACAGTCTGGTAATGGGGCAGTAACAGGACAGTAACAGGGCGGTCACAGTCTGGTAACGGGGCAGTAACAGGGTGGTCACAGGTCAGAATCATTACTAGCAAAGGACCTTGACTTTAATTAGGCTTAGTGTTCACTGAAAAAGATGCATTATGTAGTGAAATTGAACTGATGTACTGAACCAATGACATATTTTAGAAAAAGCACATCTATCTCCATAACAAAACCTGATTAATTCAATGAATTAACAATAAGTTAAATGTTTTGTGAACAATGAAATTAACGGCGGTGAGTTTCTGTAATGTCTGAAAGAAGAGCAAGCAGCATGTTCCCTGTTCCCTGTAGTCAAAGCAGAGCTGAAATGACATGAACAGAAAACCTCCTGATGACTGAGCAAAAGCTTTTAACGCAAACACAGTGCAGGCAGGCAGACGTAGGGGTGTTTCAGGGTCACGTGAATTTCTGAAGCGTGCGTGTCCTGAATTGGACGCCTTGGACGCAGGATCCTGCAGTCCTCGCCCCAGAAGGCCCCGCGTGCTTCTCCGTTCCTAGGAAATTAACAGATTGTTTCGAAATCTGGTCAATTTTCAGGTTTTCCCAATTTCATGATTGTGCTGATTTTGAAACAAGAAAAGCAATTTTAATAAAAAATATTTATAGACATTGTTCACTTTTAAATGGGTTGCCTGGAATTATATAAGATAAAAACATAATAATTAATCTGAAATTAATAAAAAAATTAAACTCATAACACCAAAATGTATTATGGATTGGGATGCGAATCACAGCAAGACCCCAAAACAAGGTGACTTTTAAATGCCTGTCAACGTCACAGTGCATAAAAACGTGCCACTGACACAGTGAAAAATATAATTTAAAATATTTTAAAATGTATTTAAAGAAAAATATATTTCACCAGTTTTAATTAAAATGTGTAATGGTAACAATAAAAAATAAGCACTTCAAAAGAGGTGTACATTTTAAACAATGTAGAAAATTCTAAGATTCATTATACAGGCATAAAAAGTATGAAATTGCTTTCCGTGTACATTTGAAAGGATATCTCATAAATTGGGTCATCACTGTGATAAATATTAAGGTTTGTGTGAATGATCTGTACTGTTTTAGATACACAGTTAACTGGCAGTAAAACTTAATCTGTCAGTGTTAAGCTAAGATTAATATCTGCACTTATATGAATGCATGAACGGGGTGAACTATAATATTCATTCACCGACATGTTGTTGTCGCCGGCACCGAGGCGGTAAGGTTTTAGTGATAAAGTGTGATTCCGTATAATTGTAGCCGTCGGGCTCCCCTGCAGCGTCGCACTGGGAGACATGGCGGTGAAGCTGCTCTTTTCCGGGGCTCAGCGGCGCTGAATGCCGGCGGACCGGCCGGAGCGGAGCGCAGTTTGCTTCCTTATCCATGCAAAGCTCCAGCTTCGCCGCCCGTATTTTTATGCTGAGACGTGATGTTTCAGTTTCGTTCTTAATATACATTTAGATATTTAGGCTACCTAAGTTGAGTCTTATTTTAAGTCATGACATTTGAATTTCATTCAGTTATACCTCCGTTAACAATTTTTCCTTCTATGAACGTCACGATTACGGTATGGCAACGTTTCCAGAACGTTATTCCACTACTACGACTGCTACTACAGCTATAAGAACAATAATAAGACAAAGGACGGGTATGTTAGAGCGTTGGTTTACAGTCAGAGGTCATGAGGTTTAGGCTGGATGGCGTGTTTGAAGCATACACATGTGGCGTTTTTGTAAAATAATATTTTATTTAAAAGAAATTTTTAAAATCTGTTATAAGAATATTAAGATAATAATGTTATCGTACTGACACATTCGGTGTTTTTACTCTAGATTCACTGTCGCTTTGTTCTTGTAGTTTTTATATGACGTGGTGACTGATTTTGAAACGTGGATCGTCTCTGGCTGTTTCACACGACGGAGTGACAGTTCACTTCCAGTTACCCCGAAATTCAGCGGTGAGGCAGGCAGACGATTGATAGAGGGAAATTAGGGTGAGGCAAGAAGGCGTACAGATAAAGTGCGGTTCATCTGCTGAGATACCGCAGTGGGCTGGACAGTGACGGCCCTGCACCAGGGCTGGGGGGCACAGGGAAACACACACACCCAGGGGTGTAATTATATCTTTGTGGGGACTCTCCATTCATTTCTATGGGGAAATTTCTAATCCTAACATGACAACCTTAACCCCTACCCAGCCCTAACCTTAACTATAAATAACCAAACAAAAACGAGACTTTTGGCATTTTTAGTTTTTTGATTGCATTCACAGATCTTTGTGGGACCCTGAAAATGGTCCCCACAACGTCAAAATAACAGGTTTTTATTACATTGTGGGGGGCATTTGGTCCCCACAATATAATATAAACATAATCCACAAACATACACACACATTAACCAAAAAAATGCAAAATGTCTCAGGCTACAGATAGATTAAGTAGGGGAAATTAAATACGCATGTGTATTTTTGTAATAACCAGCTTGTTCTATCATGATAAATGATACATTTAAATTCTTATCATGTGAACAAATGAGCATTTGGAATTTGAACGTAAACAGTATCTCAGCCTCTTGTAGGCAGGCAGGATATTCCATGTATTCAGTGATTTTAAAGTGCTAGTAAAATAGCAGGCAGAGCTTTATTCTGGAGCAGTAATGAGAGGCAGCCCTAGGCGATGTCCCGCTTCATTCCAGCAGCGCTAAGGCGCTACGCTAGCTGGGCCCTTCCAGCTAACGCAGGCATTGCACAGGGCAGCCTCCAAGCCTCTCAGATCATTCATATAAGAGCTAATCAATAATGCAGCTGTACTGCATTTGAATAAACATTAGCAACCCTGCTAATGAATGAAACCTCGCATACAATTTGTCAGTGTCACAAATGCTGTAGCTGTTTGATCTGCTTTTCTGAAGTCTTATTGTTCTTTTTTAATGGGGGTCTGCTACTCAGACCATGAAGTGCTACCAGGGATGTTAGAATCTGTGAAGGAATCGAATGCATTATATCGTCAGACCTTTCGCAGGTCAGTGTCTGTATGGTTATCTCAGTATTTCAAAGACCAACCACTGTAATCAGGGGTCCCCAAAGCTGAGGCGACACAGGCTGCAGTGTTGCAGATTTACGTCATCTGTGATTCAGAAACCTGACCTGAATGATAACCAGTGGGGGGAGTTGGAAAGCGCACCAGAGACATGCAGTTTCTCCATGTGCCCCTTCCCCCCCTCCCCCCCCCGGGACCACCCCCCCGCCTCAGAATATCCCCTGTGTGCAGGCTGTCACGTGGGACGTCATGAATCTCACATCTCTCATGTTTTTACATTTCAGTTTCAGGGACTGACAGGTCATAGTTAAACCCCTTTCTTGATAGACCATGTCTACAGTTGTTTTATTTATGTTGCTGGAACAACAACAAATACGACAGTAATATCATTACCATCATCATCATTTTTATTAAAAAATGAATTATTAATGAAAAAAAACAGCCAAGACTGGCCTAGAAAAAACAGAGACATGAATGAACTCTTATTTTGGCAACAAAAAAAACGTGATGCTCTTACAGTATTTATGCATTTGTATTTTATGCATTTGTACAGCGAACTGTCCCTATTTCCTGAGCCATATGTCTCTTTCAGTTGCCTGCTTCTTCTAGGTGATGGACATAAGACAGAATCTTCAGGAACGAGACTGCAGCAGCTCACCGTGTGACGTCACCATGGCGACACGGCCGCCCAGCCTTCAGGGAGACGGAGAGGAGACACAAAGGTGTAAAGGATGAGTCTTGAAAGAAACTGGTACCACAAAGAGATCGCAGAGAACATACACTAAAGTCTGGGAGCATCCTGCATGGTCACAGTGAAGCAGTCACCCCCTACCCCTCCCTGACAGGCGTGTGTGAGGGACTCGCAGAGCAACTCAGGATATTCTTTTGAGAAGGAGGGAGTACTGGTGATATTTTGGCTGTTCCTGATCTCCGCTGTGCTCTGCTGGTATCAGCTGCTCCACAATATCAGGTGAGAGATGTGTGATTAAAAGCCCCCCCCTCCCCCCTCAGCGTGAGAATCCTCCATTTCTGCTGTATGTGTGTGTGGGGGGGTGGGGGGCGATGGCTGTAAGTGCGCGATCATGGCACTCTCTCGTGTCTGGCTCTTTCATTCGCCAGCGGCAGGTTAATGAGCCCACCGACCCACTTGATGTGGAGAGTCCGCCACAAAGAAGCTCCTCATTAGAGGCTGGCTGGCATGGCCTGCCACACAAAGGCGCATTCACTGCGCCGCATGCCTTTATGCTGCGCCAAGCCGCCCGCCTGTGGCACACGCCCTGGCCAAGGGCCAGTGGCAGCCTCGATCCGACCGCCCCCCTCATCGGGGGCCGCGTGGCCATGCTGGCTGTGTGCCAGTGGACACCAAAAAACACATTTATTAATAATAAATAAGAAACCCGGCTGCCCCTCGCCCCCGCCCAGGCCTGGCGCCGCTTTCCGCTGCTTATTTCCAAAAACAACTGCAGGACAAACAAGGCTGCACTCAGGCAGGACCTCAAGGAACGAATGTCCTGAGACTGTTAGTCAGCATCCCAAGGCTGTGAGCAGGTGTTCTGAAGCTGCAAGCAAGCATCCCAAGGCCACGAGTGTCCTGAAGCCAAAATTAGTGTCCTGAGACCGTGATTGAGCATCCCAAGGCCAATAGGGAGTGTCCCACTGCTGTGAGCGAGTGTCCCGAGGCTGTTAGCGAGTGTCCCGAGGCTGTGAGCGAATGTCCCGAGGCTGTGAGCGAGTGTCCCGAGGCTGTTAGCGAGTGTCCCGAGGCTGTTAGCGAGTGTCCCGAGGCTGTTAGTGAGTGTCCCAAAGCTGTGAGCGAGTGTCCCGAGGCTGTGAGCAAGTGTCCCGAGGCTGTTAGCGAGTGTCCCGAGGCTGTTAGCGAGTGTCCCGTGGCTGTTAGTGAGTGTCCCAAAGCTGTGAGCGAGTGTCCCGAGACTGTGAGCGAGTGTCCCGTGGCTGTTAGTGAGTGTCCCGAGGCTGTTAGCGAGTGTCCCAAGGCTGTGAGCGAGTGTCCCGAGGCTGTTAGCGAATGTCCCGAGACTGCAAGCGAATGTCCTGAGGCTGTGAGCTGGTGTCCTGAAGCCTGAAGCAAGCATTCCAAGGCCGTGAGCGTCCTGAGACCATGAGCAAGTATCCCTAGTGAGTGTCCCGAGGCTATAAGCGGATGTCCCAATGCTTGAGCGAGCGTCACCAGACCCAAATAAGAATCTGAGATCAAGTGAGCATCCCAAGGTCGTGAATGAGTGTCCCGAGGCTGTGAGTGAGTCTTCTGAGGCCGTGAGTGAGTGTCCAGAGGCCTGAGTGAGTGTCCTGAGGCCATGAGTGAGTGTCCTGAGGCCATAAGTGAGTGTCCTGAGGCCATGAGTGAGTGTCCTGAGGCCCGAGTGAGTGTCCTGATGCCATGTGTGAGTGTCCTGAGGCCATGAGTGGGTGTCCTGAGGCCCGAGTGAGTGTCCTGAGGCCATGAGTGGGTGTCCTGAGGCCATGAGTGAGTGTCCTGAGGCCATGTGTGAGTGTCCTGAGGCCATGAGTGGGTGTCCTGAGGCCATGAGTGAGTGTCCTGAGGCCATGTGTGAGTGTCCTGAGGCCATGAGTGAGTGTCCTGAGGCCCGAGTGAGTGTCCTGAGGCCATGAGTGGGTGTCCTGAGGCCCGAGTGAGTGTCCTGAGGCCCGAGTGGGTGTCCCGAGGCTGTGACTAATTTCGATAAACAGCCCAACGGTGGCTTTGCCTGCCCCCGGAGAGTGTTATCAAAGGACGAGCAGGTGTATCTGTTTAATAAGGACCTTGCAAGGCATTGTGGGTATGGAGCCGTCATCCTCAAGCTCAGCTGTGCCTGGTTTCTTCCCCCTTGCTGCACTATTCATGAGATCGCATGTCTCATGGCAGCGGTCCAGCGCGCGAGTTTGACCTCGTCGGCTGACATTGAGCTTCCCCAGCCCTCCCGAGTAATGAACAGGGTTACGCTGTATGGAATTACATCGGCATTTATGGCTGTTCGGCTCGTCGATATTTTACACGACATTTTGTATAAATCTAAAAGATGTCACCCCCTATGTAGCTGGTGCTAAATTTGTGCAACAGTCTTGAGTGAGCCTCTCTTTCTCTCTCTCTATCTCTCTCTCTTTCTCTCTCTCTATCTCTCTCTCACACACACACACACACACACACACACACACTGCTGCCCTCCCCTGCTCTCTCTTGTTCTTAAACACCCTCCTGGTGAGCTGCACCTCCTGTCACAGCACGGTTTATATGTGCTGTGCACAGGCTGCAGGCCCATCTGGGCTGATGTTACTGCAGTGTTAAGCATCCCCAGTGTGTGTGCAAGCTGCCTGGGGACGGAGTCACCGAGGACCCGGCACATGGTGTGTGGCTGTCTGCACTGCGCACTTCTCCTCAAGGTCCCTCAGTCTCTTTTCCTCACCTGGCAAAACCCCACTGGTTTCAGGCACGGAAGCTACTGCATTCCTGCACACAGAAGTCTTTCTTTCAGCCACTATGTAACTGCAGGCAGGATGGTTCGCTGTCACAGTATCATACTCTTATATATTTTTAGTAACCCTTTGGGCACTTTCGGTGTCCCTGAAAGAGCATGGTTGCCTGGCAACCGCCCCCGTTGCCATGGTGACTCCACGTGTAAGCAGCTGCGGCAATCAGCATTAAGTCCCGGTGCACATTCTGCTCATTCCTGCACACGGGCCACAGTGCGGCAGGAACAGGAAGTCAGTGGGGCTGCGGCCGCCACGAAACATATGTCCGTCACATCCAGTGCAGCCATGAAATGACATCACCTGGCACCCAGCTGACCAAGAGCCAACTATAAGGCAAATTATTCTTATGAGCAGTAAATTGGAAAAAAAAAAAGTTCTCCAAGCATACATTTGATTAATCAAAATATATTACCACCCGATTAAGATGGATTTCACCGCCGAGATGTTGCTAGTCCAAAGCAGTATAGATATACAGATGTGATGATGCACAGTGGCATGGTCACAAACGGTGCTGGGAGAGGACATGCAACTTTGTGACTGTGCACTGGATCTCTGGGAAAAGCCACAGTATTCGGGTAGTGTAGAGGTACTAAAATGTGCCATTTTTTCAGCACTAATGTGAAAAGTAAACACTGAAATCTGTGCAACAGCAAATCTATGTGAAATATCTGCGTTCTAATGCACCCAACGGTCACTTTATTAGGGACCCATAAATATAGCTTTTAATTACATATATACTTTAAATTCATGCTTAAATCACCTTCTAATCACATACAATCATGATTTTTAGGTGAAATTTTAGATGAATTTTAGATTAAATTTTGGATGCAAATTACAGTTAAAGAATGAAAGATCTTTTTTGTAACAGCTGAAATGTTGACACGCATTGTCATTGGAGCCTGACAACGTGCAGAGCAGAATAAGACTGTAGCCGCCTGCAGGGTTTGCTGAGTATGCTAACGGCTAAAGATGGAGCCACGCATACAGCTGGGGAGGCGGCGGGAGGACAGGCTGAGGAGAACGATGCTAAATGTGCAGGATATGTGGAAAGCCACATGTTCTAAAGCATTAAAACTGCGCTTCCTGGTGATTTCTGCTCACACCCAATGCCCTGGTGCTTTACTAACTCTTGCGGGAGAGGGGGCGCATGAAAATGTGAATATCCATTCTGCTCAATCTGTCAATTTCTTAGTACAGTTTCGTTACTCACAGGGCAATTGAACTGGCAAAGATGAATAATGATCCTTTTAATTAATATAATACGCGTCACGCTGAAGCTTAGCTAATGGTTTGTTCGTATAATATAAATACAAGCTTTTGAAGCTCAGTGACTGACGGGCTGGTGGGCTTGTTTGTGGAGTCATGGCGTTTGTGTGGGTATCTGCGGTGTTGCACACATCTTCTGTGTGGGTATTTGCCATGTTGCACACGACTTCTGTGCAGGTATTTGCCGTGTCGCACGTGGTGTCTGTGCAGGTACCTGCCATGGTGCACACGACATCTGTGCAGGTATTTGCCGTGTCGCACGTGGTGTCTGTGCAGGTATCTGCCATGGTGCACATAGCTTCCGTGCGGGTATCTGCCGTGTCGCACATGGCATCCAGACTCCCTACTCCGTCATTTAGAGTGAAATCCAAAAAAAAACAGAGGCTGTCTGAGCACAAGGTGGCCAAAACCAGAATTACTGGAGGGATGTGGAAGAAGAGGTGCCTCGTTGGAATGTGGGGAGGGGAGAGAGGCTCGGCAGGCAAGGGGCACTGGGTCTGGAATCGTCTGTTAGCTGCTGAGTGCATGTGTGAGTGTATTTAGGTCAGGCAGCAGAAGGCGGCTGATTGGCCCGCAGACAGAGGTGCGTCTGTGTTGCTGCTTTAGCCCATTAATAATCCTCGGTGTGCAGGTTCACTCTTCATTCAGTCAGCCTGCTTCTCTCACTTATGCCTTTCATGCATTTCAGTTGCATTCACTTTTATATACAGTTATTTTAGCTATTTAATGACGCTCTGCTGCCTGCAATTAAATTACTGCAACGATATGACTTCATTAGATATAAATAGTTCATGTTTTATACAAAGCAGGGCTTAGGCATGGAAGGCACTTCTTAAAAACGTCTCTCTCTCTCTCTTTCTCTCGCTCTCTGAGCAATGTTGTTATTCAGCTGTAAAAATGACAATTGGAAGTCCTGAATGTCTAAAAGGACTGAAGAGTAGCGCTGCATTATTTTACAGCGTCAAGCCCAGCCGCGTGACTCTGCGCGCATCCATCTTGACTTGTTAGTGATGAATATTAGTGCTTGAGAGACGGTTTAGCAGCACAGCACTTTGTCACAGGACCCGTAAACAGTGACCTGAAAGGCAAACGTACTTCATTGGTGACCTACTGAAATTCAGGTTTATCCTCTTCAAAACAGTCTACACAAATAATGGCTCCTGTATTATTTTATGTCAAACTAAAGATGATCTGGTTTTGTATATGCACCATACCCACATGACTAAAAGGACCAAATGCTCACCTTTATTACTCCCTTATTACCCTTATTATTATGGCTGCCATTTTGATCATTCATTTATTTGGTAGACATCCTTTTCAGGGAAAAGCGAGTAACAGAATCAATATCAGGAGATTAAGGAATCTATCTAATCAGACCAAACACTGTAGATTATTCAAGAATCAGCTTGTTGATTTCGCACTACAGCTGCACAGATCACCTGCGGAGAAGCCGCACCCTTTCATCTCAGACCTCGGATGTCATACTAAGTCATGATAGCTGAGGTCCAGCACATGGGGCGGGGGTGAGGTGTGTGTGTGTGTGTGTGGGGGGGGGGTAACCCTGAACACTCAGAAATCACCACACAATGCTGATGAGGAGGACTCCCTCACCACAGCAAGGATGAAAGACAGAGGGCCGACATGGAGGAACAGGGGGGTGGGGGGAAGGGGGCCAGATGGCCTGGGGCCAAACGCTGAGGATGGCAAGGTGGGGGAGGAGTTTCTAATGAGGACTTGGGGTTATGGGGGAGTCGGATGTTTGATTTATCAGTATACAGCAGCGAGGGGCAGTAAAGCAGGGGCAAGAGACAGCGGCTAGCAGAGGGGGCTGGGCTTCCTACTCAAGAGACAGCGGCTAGCAGAGGGGGCTGGGCTTCCTACTCAAGAGACAGCGGCTAGCAGAGGGGGCTGGGCTTCCTACTCAAGAGACAGCGGCTAGCAGAGGGGGCTGGGCTTCCTACTCAAGAGACAGCGGCTAGCAGAGGGGGCTGGGCTTCCTACTCAAGAGACAGCGGCTAGCAGAGGGGGCTGGGCTTCCTACTCAAGAGACAGCGGCTAGCAGAGGGGGCTGGGCTTCCTACTCAAGAGACAGCGGCTAGCAGAGGGGGCAGGGCTTCCTACTCAAGAGACAGCGGCTAGCAGAGGGGGCAGGGCTTCCTACTCAAGAGACAGCGGTTAGCAGAGGGGGCTGGGCTGGGCTTTCTACTCAAGAGACAGCGACTAGCAGAGGGGGCTGGGCTTCCTACTCAAGACACAGAGGCTAGTAGAGGGGGCTGGGCTGGGCTTCCTACTCAAGAGGCAGCGACTAGCAGAGGGGGCTGGGCTGGGCTTCCTACTCAAGAGACTGTGGCTAGCAGAGGGGGCTGGGCTTCCTACTCAAGACACAGAGGCTAGTAGAGGGGGCTGGGCTGGGCTTCCTACTCAAGAGGCAGAGGCTAGCAGAGGGGGCTGGGCTTCCTACTCAAGAGACAGCGGTTAGCAGAGGGGGCTGGGCTGGGCTTCCTACTCAAGAGACAGCGGCTAGCAGAGGGGGCTGTGCATATTCATAGCTAGAGTCTTAAGCTCAGGAGTTAATAACACTAATTAAAGTGGTTCTTCAGTTTTCTAACAGCGATGTTTCTGAAAATCAGTTTCTGAAATCACCGTGTGATATCTGAGCAGCGTGAGGAAGTCAAGGAGGTCAGGTTTACATTCAACAACAGTAGAAAAAAAACACATACTCCAGCTGAATTAAAGAATTAAATTTGTGTCAAATCACTGTATATCTTGCTAGCAGCCTGAATCTTGTACATTTATCATCAAAGCAGGTCAGCCAGCTTCATTATTATGACTTTGGAAATTGCATATTAATGCTCAGTTCTCATGCATTTCCATTTAAACTGTGGGACTGGAAGTCAGCTCACTATCCTCACAGCTACACAGGCCTTGTACATAAAAGCACTAATCTTAATATCTGGGCAGATTTCCCCAACCCTGAAAGCTAAAGCAGCACATCCCCTGTAGGACCCCCGCCCATAGTGCTCGAAACTCCGACCCCCACCGCCTGCCTCTTTGTCTTCCATTCCCGCCTTTTCCGTTTCTGCACAATTAATGGATAAAATCGCACGTGGACGTGTGTATGGTGGCCTCAGTGCTGCCCACCTGCTTTTCATGCTGCGTGTTAAGACTGCTGTATGCCCGCTTTTACATGACGTGTGATTTGTGTTTAAAAGGGAAATATGACCACACCCTCCATTCTTAGGAGGAAAATGATACTGACCTATTATAAAGGAGAGAATCATTAGTAAATGTTCCATTACAAAGACAGCATTGCCTGAGCCGGCACATGTGTACTTGTGACTGATGAATTCATCGATGGGATCATCAAAACCTCTGTGAAATCATAAACAAGTGCCCAAATGCAAACTCTCCAAATCTAACAACGTTCACTGTGCACAACTTTACATTATGTTTTGGATTTATGTCAGAGAAAGAAAAATATATATTTGTGTGTTAGAGGGAATACACAAATGCATTAATTTTCGTTTAGTCTCGAAGATACTGATGCAATTAAGTTGTGGGAAATGATGATGCTGAACAACTGGCTTGTTTCAGCTGAAGGTAACTCATCATTCGGTATGTATGATGCCACGTAAGATGTCTAAGGAATGTGTTTGATAAAAACGTATAGTAGATACGACAGATGAATAATAAAAGGTTCCTGCATCAATAAGAACATAAGAAATTTACAAACGAGAGGAGGATATTCGGCCCATCAAGCTCGTTTGGTGAGAACTTAACTTATCTAGCTATGATTTAAAGGAAGCCAGGGTTTTAGCTTGTACTACACTAACATAGTTTAACATAGTTTTTTTTTAAAGTACACAATCACAGTGTCCTTGTGATAAACACAATAAGCATGTTCCTTTGTGATTGCAGTCATGTGACCTGGGATGTTAGCAGGCCTGTGAGCTAAGCTGGCTTCACTGGAGAAGGGATCCAGGTTTGAAACGTTATCAGCGCAGTCACTGCTCAGCTTGTTCTTGACAACTGGACACATATTAACGCTTTTAATTACAGCTAATTGAGCCTTAATTGAGGTGCTTCGCAACACATAATTAACTTGATAGTCAGTTACAGCTTGATCTATATAACACAGTTTACTAGTGCCATATTAGTTCCAGGTTTTCATGACATGATTTTATGATGAAACTGTAAAGGATTAACACACATGATCACTGACATTCTTAGGCTAGCTTAACACTGGAACAACTTTCTTGGGTATGATCCCTACTTAACACTTTCCTCAGGTTCACTTAACAAAGGAATGGACAAGACAGCCAAGCCTGCAGAAAGGGAAGCCTTATGTAGGATACACAGCATTATTGTAAAGGAAGTATTTTATTATGGATGTGTGGATGTGGATGTGAAGAGGCTTCCAAACAATGGCTACTAAAGAGGCAGTGTTTGGCTCCATCACAGGAAGGGCTCCTTGGCTGAACATTTAGATGCAAAAAATGCCAAAGACATTAATCAAGTGGCTGACAGCTGGCCCCACGCATGGGTGGGAGCGGGCTTTGGATTCGGGAGTAACGGATAATACCGCAGCAGGTTTGATGACCAGCTGGCCGTTCCTCTTGTTCACGTATCACACAGACTTCAGCTGAACAATTAATTTACCTCGATGTCCTACAACACATAACCAGCACCTTAAATACCCCGATTCCTGATCAACAGTGACGTGCCAGTTACCAGCTAGATACATACAATGAAGTCGCTGAAAAACATCCGTAAATATGACTGAATAATGTCGCCAGGTGCTGCTGGAGAGTGCAAAGCCTCACCCAGCCTGCGAAACATGGTAATCCTCTACCTCCATCTCCTATCCATGGTCAGACACAGCAAACAAATGTTACCCATACATAGTAAATGCATCATAAATACACATGTGTGTATCATTTATTTATGTAATTCAGCATAATAACTTTCATAATAAATAAAACAGATCATGAATGCAGTAGGCTGCTTATAGGGGCTTTGGGGGGGGGGGGGGGTCATTTCCCATATTGTCTGCCCTGTGAAGGTCCCCCTTGTCTCTTACCCTGTGCATCCAGGGATAGACTCCAGGTCATGTGACCCTGTACTGGATAACTACATGGGTGTTACTCTTCCCTGGACGTGAGCTGTTCACTTTCATTTTCCACTTAAACATGCAGAGATTGTTTCTTGCATCTAACTAATGACATCATTTTACAGTCACATCAAGTCTGACTGCTTTGGAATGACATGTTCCTTGAGTTGGTAGCTATTAAGAATGATAATCAAGGGGCAGCATGAGCAAATTATCTTTGATGCTTTATTTACATTATTACACTTTATAAAAGTAACTTGTCAAAAAAAAGTAGCAGGACCCACAGACAGACTATAAGTATTATGTATCTCCAAATAATTTTCTATATACTTTATTATTTTGTATTTTTTAGTATAACATTTTATAAATATTTTTGTTCTTTTTTTAGTTCTAACAGCAATAGAATAAATGCTGTTAAACCCTAAATTATTCCCCATGTGTTAGATAAACATTTTGAAAATGTAACTTTAAGTTGTAGTTTAAATCATTTTATATTAAACAATCCCATACATCCACTGCACATCCTTTCTGTACTGGGTTCTGTGCAGGTTTACTGGGTTAATGTTATAACTTTAGATAATCTGAATGACACCCACGTGATTCGTCCTGAACATGGCACAATTTAAAGAGTACTTCTAAAATATAATCACACCGTCTCTCTTATAGTTACTCACACAAATACGCAAACATGCACATGTCAAATATGAACAGAAACAAGTCAGACTGACACAACCAAATGTCCGAATGAACAGTCTGTCATTCTGAAGTGTGTTGCATTTCATTCTAACTGACCTTCTGTCCATCAAAGCCCTTGAATAAAATAAGTGACTCTGAAGATGCCTTTAAAAATTACCAACAAGATAATCAAACACTTACACCTAAACAATGAGGTCCACAGCAAATTAAACCAGTCTCCCCAAGATGAATGACACCCCCACCGTTGCCACTTAAGGGGAACAGACATCTCATCCTACTACCTTCTTCTTCTGGGTCTGGGTAGTAAAGATTAGAAGAAGAACAAGATAAATTTAGAGAACACAGCACACAGTATTAATAAACGAGTTACCAGCCTTTTCTGTCAAAGGACAATACCAGACACAGAAGAAGGAGTGGAGTTTCAGACTGGGCTGAAGCTATGGCGATGATGGCGATCATGTACGTCACCATGGCGATGATGGCCATCATGTACGTCACCATGGCGATGAAGCCGAAATGGGAATACAGTCGATGATCAGAAATCAGAAAAATATGGAGTTTGTGATTCAAGACGCTCAAAGAAGCCAAGAAGTTAGGAACAAGGGGACCACAGATATTATAAGGTGGACTAAGTCTACAACAATATGTCGAAATTCAATTAATTCAACACAAAGTCAAGGTTTCAACCGTACAACATGCTGTTCACAGTCAATAAAGCCTGAGAACTCAGATAGGATTTCACTGGCTCATTTCTTCTCTAGCTTAGCAGACTTATTATTGACAATTGAGTGTGATGGTCACTTGATTGGATTTGGAGTTTACAGAGGCTGGACAGCAGGGTAAACCCCCACACTTCGGCAGTTTGATTCTCTATGTGTGGAGCATTTACGGGGGGCCACGTTTCTGCAGTTTTTTTTGGGTACTCAAGCGTCCACCCAAAATACATAAACACAGAGGTGGCAGATCTTCTGTCTTGAAATTGCTCATTGTATGTCGACACATCTCTTCACGAGTTTGTCTTATTCTTATAGACACAGAAGGTCACCTTTCTCCCACAGTGTGGTGATTTTGGGGTTACTAAGTGTCTTTATGATGAAGGAAACCGAAGAGTGTCAACAACAGACTTGTGTGTTTGTATTTTATGTCCCTCAGACAGTTCACTGGTGAGTACCCACAATGCACTTGTTATATGGTAATTTCAGAGGTTTCTATAAGACAATGGCAATTAAGAGAAACTGGATATAAAATATGTTGATGTTTATATGCAAAGTGCATTGTCTTTTGAATGGTGTTGTTTCTGGAAAAAAGGGCATGCAGTCAGCAGGAAAATATGTATGTCAATTTTTAACAGCAAATAATTGCAATATTAAATTTGTATTATTTATTGTCACTTTCAGCAATTCCTTAAATGTTCAAAATATGAAGATAAATTATGTTTAATTTTATATTTATACAGTTTTTACATTAGATACAATTTGATACAAGTGCATATTTAATGATGTAAAAAGTATTTAAAAATGCAATCAAATCATTGCATAGACGGAATAATAACATATTCATTTATAAAATATTTATTGGTGTGAAGACTTTGGGTCGAACCGGACACCTGGGTTTCATTGATATAATTCAATACAATATCCCACTTCTTAAAATATCGTTAAGGAGACTGGGCTGTTTTCACGGGTGCCGCTGATCTACATAATGCAGACACGAAACATGTATTGTCGTATAACTGAACCGACGAACTCACCGCCAACGTCTATGCCCTCATTAAGGCGAAAAATGCAAGCAAGGTGCTCGTTTTCGTTATTGACGTGATAAAATGAGTTAAACGGATACTAAAGTCAACGAAAAAATGCGTGCATAAAACGAAAGAAAATTCCCAGTGACAGCGTACTGTACGTATCTGTTATGGTAAGACATACTTTCTCCTTTCGCTTAATGAAACAGTTCCCGGTGTCCCAACGTTGCGTGTTTTTTTTTTAATTCTCCAGTGACACAGTGACACTGTAATACTGAAAACGTGTACATTTTAGGCGCATAACTCGTTAAAACGTGTCTTTTCAAGGTAGGACTCCACAGAAGAGAGAGCTGAAAATGCATATTTAAAAAATAAGCATTGAATTAATATATAAGCTTGACCCACCTATTTAGCATTTATTGGCAAAACATTAAAATATAGATGCATGCCCTAATAGTAGCACAGGACGCCTATGTATTAATTGAAAGTGTATAAAATAATTAGTCATTTCGTTCAGACGAGTTTTTTGAATATATAATATTTATTAAGATCTCATTGCTATACTGCATTAGATGCGACACATAATAATAATAATAATTATTATTATAATTATTATTATTGTAATAAACTCTTATTCCTGGCGAAATACTCAATACCTGCAGAACTGAGGGGCAGTAAACCGGACCTGTAACGCTATATGCAGATTTCATGTTGTTACAGCCTAATTTAAGCGACTGTAGACGTATGAAAACGTGACACTTCTCCCCCTTGTCTACACGATCCTTATTATATTATTAACATTATGCTCATTTTATTTAATTTTATTCAGTTATCTATAGTTGGACATTATATAAACAACAATGCACGATTTGACATTATTACGTTGTCTATGATTTTTTTTAGTTATATAAGGCGATTCGCGGTCGTCAATAAGTAATTGGAAAAAATACACATACACGTAGATATTATATAATGTAACAGATTAAACTCGACACACAACTTCATGCAAATTAAGCCCAAAGCAGCATTGTTATGCAACATTCTTACGGCAAACTCGCTAGGTTATTTCGCTGTATTGTCAATATTCTCATGCAACAAGCAATTGAAATAGCCTACATTTTTTTCCGGTGTCTCTCTATTAGTCCCCTAATAGTTCTTACTTGATGTAGTATTTTTGAAGTCACGGCTTCCTCGGCATGGCTACCACTCCAGACTGTACACTACCGATAAAACCCGTTTCATTTCAAAATATCAGAAGTTGCCCTTGCGGCCTACTGGCAGCTCCTGCATCTGGAAGATCTGTTCGCTCTTTCTCTTCCCCTTATTCTTTTTACCCCTGCCCTCTGGGAGAGTGGGCCGCTGGTAACTCCTGATTAATAAATGTTTGTCTGTTTTGAAGTGCGGGACAATAGGGGCAGCGCCGTGACCCTGCGGAGCCACGACCTTTATTTATGCTGTATTGTGGCACGCTGAGAAAGGGGCTTTGGGACGGGGACCCCAGGCATTGACCCGCATACATCCCGCAGATCCTCCATTCATCCCGCGGACCACTAGAATCGCCCGCAGTTCCCATTGTTTTAACTGCAACAATGGCATTTTCCCAGGGAAGGCGTTGAAAGCGTTCAACGGCTTCCATTGCTTCTTAACCAATAAGCCTACCGCAAAAAAAATCTATGTTCTCGATTTAATTATATTACTGCAAGATTTATTTTGTAAAAATAATTATTTTGATAAGCAGTTTTCTCTTAGAAAAAAACAATTCAGAACAAATGTGTTATGGTATTTTATAGGAATTCATCTGCTAACGCGATGATTTAATGGTATTCTGTCGTTTAGGCTGGGCCTAAACAATTGTACGCCTGTATACACACCCAATAAGCTAGTATTTGTTAGACACCTGCTTTAGGTATATCGATTTTAACTGTGACACCCTTACAGCAATATTTTGAGATTTATTTTCCTTTGATCCTTTTAGTACCAGGCGTGAAATATGTTTTTGGTATCGATTGTTAAAAATGCGAGAAATACGTTCCCCAGGAATGACACAGTTAATCTGATTGTTCAAAATCCTCAGTGGGTTGCAGATAGATGTCCATCAAGCCCGTGAAACGGGCGCTACTATACATAAAGAAGTATAGCTGCACCCTTTTAAAAGTCAGTACCGGGAAGTAGAAAGAATGCAACCGAAGTAGACACGCTCTTACCTAAATGAATTATTCACTGCGCACCGCAAGGTTTTGGGTATTCGCGACATATGACGCACCGCATAGCGGATGTGTCCGTCTAGCAATATTTTGCGCAGTCTCTGTGTATTTTCTTAGAGTCATGTGGTCTTTCGTTCACGATCACAATAAAATCATCTAGCTCAACGTAAATAAAAGCAAAACAACAAAAGAGAACCAGATGATAGTAATGCACTGTGCTACGTCGGTGAGGTTAGAGTTTTTGGAAAGTGATTCCCATTGTTGCGAGATCACTTAAAGGATATATTACTGGGGGCGACGACAATAAGGTCACTCATCTCTCATGATAATTAAACTGACTTCAATTCGTTAAGCATGAATATTGATTCTGTTGACATTTTTAATTCGCAATAAATAGAACAATTGTAGCATTGCAATAATTGAACAGAATAAAAAAAGTTTGGCGTGAGTTCCTAATGAAGGTCCTTTCCTGCGGCAGTGCGAGTCCATTACATGGGATAAAGAGTAAAACAATTGATAGGTTACCAAGTAGATGTTAGTGAATCGTGTCAACAGATTTAGCTTGTGGCAGAACCTGCAATGTAAATCTCAGTAATCGTTGGATTATAAATATTCATTCCCGTTAGTATTTTCCAGTATTATGCTATTTATATAATTGAATCCCTTCCTGTGCTGGATTTACACCCCCTTGGATAAATGCATCTGGATTGAGCAAATGTCGAGCAGCAAAATATTTTATTATATGAGGGGAAAACGGTATTAATCCGTAGCCTATATTTTCATGATAACTTTTATCTTCCTGCAAGCACGGGATCAATTAAAAAAGATAATGAAGACACATTTCCTAGACGTGATGACGAAGATATATATATATATATATATATATTTATTATTTTTTTAGTTCTCGGTAATTCCAAGACTATTTTTGTGCGATATATGAATGCTGTGGCAAAACCTGACATTCTTTATACGATGCAGTTAAAGATTCATAGTGGGCCTTTTTCAATAGGATTATTTTAAAAAGTCAGTTATTGCGGATTCAGACAGTGTGTGTTCACTGGTAGGCTACAACAGATTCTCCAGTACAGTGCTTTGTGAGTGTATGCGCGTCTATGTGTTTTAGGAAGAGAGAGAGTGAGGGGGGAGAGGGGCGATTTAAGTCATTGTAATGCATAGAGCGACCTGCCCTCTTCTGAAAAAAAAAACGCCCGTGCCTTGCAGATACTCCAGCATCGGGCTCACGCGCAGATCCGCACCACAGCCAAATGAGCACTGGGTCTCATCTCAATCCGCATTCGTGTACCTAAAGGACAGGGAATACAACCCATTTCCCACAAATTTTGTAAACCGTGCGTTGAGATTCAATAAGATGAAGCTGTATATGGATACAAAACCATTATGGATGATCGACCATATGGCGCGGACCACTGAAGGAACGATTGTAAGTACGAAACCTCACATTACATTTATTGTCTTAAAAAAGGATCAATATAACATTTACATGTATAGCCTAGTTGGTTCGGTCGGAAGAGAGTCACGGTAAAAAAGCGTTCAGTTTGTCTCAGTTGCCATTGAAGGAGAGATCCCCGTCTCTGGTGGTTAAAATTTTGTTTATTTTATGAAATATAAAATTTAATTCTTGGGAAGTGTACATTGCATCTAAAATAAAGTCCAAACACTTACACTTTATGCGCAAGTTCAGTAAATTGCGGCAGAATAAAAACAAGGCGCCATCATTTTGCTTTGAACGTCGGTCTCATTCTCCGTTTGACGCTTGCAAACAATGGATGCGTTTATGCTGGGTCAACTGGGTCGTATTTTCAATGAGGTTTTAGAAAACAAAGTGCAGGACCCTAAATATGACTGTTTCTATAAACAGACGTAAAAGGTTGTAGTATAATATCAATAAATTGCTATTTGTTTTCCTTATTTTAAATAAAGGATTTAAAAATTATGCAGTATTATGAAGTACCTGATGACTGCTGACACGAACACACAAGTCCCCCTGTTGGGCCAAACGTTTGTTTTATGTTGGTTAAAATCATTTTGCTTTTCTTATGTTTCCAGTAACGCTATAAAGCAGGAAAACAATTAAGGTATTAAAAACTACCAGGGAGTTTATAGTGTAATTCTTCATGCCCAATTTGTTCTTATTGTTTACAATGAAATCTAATAAAGTCAAAAATAACGGCAATACTGCAATAATATGTGGATAAGATTAACGTTTTGCTGGTGTTTTATAAATATTAAATATGGCCTTGTGATTCATTTTATATTTTTGCTTTTCTGTTCTTATGCTCCATAGAAATATATCATTGTCTGTGCTTGGCTTAATTACTATAAATAAAAGTACTAGTCGTAACAAAGGTAAACCCAACATTTAAATGCTACTAATGCTAATGTTTATATATTAAAGCATTCCAGAACTACTGACATGAACTAAACCAGTCTCCAGCGATAGTGTTTCCCTTGCATTTTATGCTAATTGGCCCATGCATTCAGTCAGGAGCCTCATTAATTAATCTCCAGATTAGCTACTAGGGCTCAACTAGATGTCATGACACACATACACACGAAATATTATTTATAAATATGCTATTCCAGCACTATATCGAGGTTCGTGATTTTATTCCTATCTCCAATTACATTGTAATTTCAAAGATTTCAGTTGCGACCTTATATCTTAAACATAATTCGAGCTGGACCCGAATGAGGACATTCTTAGCCATTTAACTAGCCTACATTTCCGCTACCTTCTAATAGGCGATTTTGTTTGGGATGGGGGTTGGGATAAAATATAGATACCGAACGACGCATACATACATGTACGCATACGGAAAACGCGCAAATATTGATGTACACTTTTTGACTGTACAATGCATTAAGACGCGCATAAGAGGATCCCAAAGCGGTCCCGCGCAGTGGCATATGACAGTGGCATGTAACTTATTTGCAATAAACACTTTTTTTTCCTTGCGAGCGCTCCTAAAGACACCGGCGGTGAATAATAACCTGACGAGAAGGAAATTAGGATTTACATGCATTTGCTTCGGTTTCAAGGACACAGAGAGATGATGGGGACTTTGGTAGGAAACATCTGTTTGCCCGGTGACGTCATGCCCCCCATGTAATCCTCTTGTGCTGAAGGCAGATGCCTTATTTGTTTGGCTCGAGAGCCATTAATCCCAAATTCTGGATCAGCAAGCAGGAGGAGAAGACTGTACGGACTGAGATCAGCACCACTTATAGGTTTCCGCATGGGAAGTAATCATTGGCGCTGAACTGCATGGAGTCTGCAGCGTGCAGCCGGGATGCGACGGGTTCGTAAATCTCTAAATCTGGACCGTTATGTGTTACAGACTCGCTCTTTTGCGTCAGTGTTGCTATTATCAGATCTCCTTCATTCTGACACGATGCGTACGTTTTCGTGTGCTCTCCTAACTGCGCAGAAAAGCTCTACAATTTGACGGCGCATATACTGACGTTTCTTTAATTTTGCTCCATAGAAGAAATCTGGTTACATAAAATGGAATACCTCTTTCAGCTCCCGACACTGATCGACTGGTCACCATGACCGGAGATGTGCGATTAACGAAGCCTCATTGCCTGCTTTCTCTTTTGTAGGTGTTTGAAGCGGAATACGGGCGTAAGTGATCCCCTTGCCGGTGCAGGTCCTTTGAAGCAGATGAAATGGACCGCTCCTTTTGACCCAACTGGATTCGGGCTTTGCTATCACTTTGAATCAAGCTCCAAAAATACAGCGCTGCTGACGACTTTAACCCTTTGTGGCCGGTGCGCCCAGCCGTAACGCACTGTAATGGCCGCCTAAAGCTACCAGTATCTTTATGCGCTGATCGCCAGGGAGACCATCACGGCGAGACTCGTCGGAATAAACGGTGATATACTGAGGAATTCTGTTCGCCTTTTACAAAATATGACAGAGATACACAAGGTAGTGCGTAGAGGGCATCTTTTTAGCTATTAAGTTCGTACGAGGGTTATATATGCATACATACATACACACACACACACACACACACACACACACACACACACACATATATATATATATATATATATATATATATATATATATATATATATATATATATATATATATATATATATATATGGTATGTGAACGTAGAAGCAGACATTTGGAAAGGTAGTCCATGGGACTGGAGGGGCTGTGCTTTAGACATTTTGTTTTGAAGCAGCATGAAGCGGCTTTGATCCCCGGCTCCGGCTCTCCGTGTTCACAGCGGACCTTGATTTAATGTCATACAATTAAGGCACGCGGTGAATGCCAAGAGCGGCGCCTCGCGCCTCCGGCTGCGTCCCGCAGGAGTCGCGGCGCTACTGTATCTACTTGTGCAAGAATATATTCTCCTTTTCAATAAAGCTACATATTGTTTTATTACTGGTTTTGATTTGCAGTGTTTGGTAACGAATTGTATCTGTCACTGGTGTTAATATCGTTCGTGATGTGATGAATTGCTGCTGTAATGTGTAAAGTACCGCACCGAATTGGGTTTCGGGGGCTCCCGGAGTGCAATGGAGCGCTGTCCGCTCCTCTTGGTGCTGAACTGCGCCTACACCTACCCAACTTATACCATTCAGGTTTGCGCGGGCCGAGATGCCCATGCTTTCGAAATGGAAAACCTGATCAACGGGAAATTACTACCAATAGCCTAATTAGCATACATAAAATCACGATTTCGAGAAAGAAATTGTATATTCACAGCGGAACAGGCACTATATTAACCAAATTCCTTCACGACCTGTCCGAGGGCTGTATCTGTTGTTTTGATAATGTCCAGATACTTGGTATATAATTTGTTGACACTGGATTTCCTTGAATGGGTTTTTAAATTTTATCATTATTGAATTTGTTGTAAATTACTTAAAGGATTAAATTAAAAAGAGGATATCAGATTCCACTGGTAGCGATGGAGCTACAAGTAACGCAAATAAAAAGGCTTATATACAGCAAAAACAACAATAATAAATATTGAAAAAATGTTATTACCCGAAGTAAAAAACGAGTAACAGAAAAATCAACACAGACAACTGCCATGCAGGACATGAAAAAATGCATGCAGAAAGTATTAAGTAAAAACCTCAAATGGGAGGTGACTGGTCATACTACCAAACAGGTACATCCTCAACCTAATGGAGTGACTTGTAAACCTTGGCCTTTGGGCCCGAAAAACCCAGGAGATTCATCACTTTATCAGTTTAAATGTTTCTGAGATATGCATGTTACTTTAGGTAATGAAAGTCACCAATTAAATACTGCATTTTAATACACATAAAGGAAATGGCGATACGGACATTAAGTTTCACAATATAAATATCAATAAAACCATCCATCCATCCATCCATCCATTCAAACGGTGCTGTGTTAAGGATGCCAGTCCATTATAAGGTGCACAAAAAGACTCCAACTGATGTAATCCACCTGGACTGGTGCTTTGGAAGAAAAACCAGGAAGAACCTGCAGATGTCCCACAAACAGGGTGGCTGTAATGAGACTCATAAGCCTGGAGCTGGAGCAGTCATACAACCTTAAAAATCATAATACATTAATATTATGGCAGATTTTACCTGTAGAACACAGCATTTTCAATCCTCCTTTCATTCAATTTGTTAAAACAGAATTTATATTATTTTCTGAGTTTTTTATTCCACCAAAAATAAATTTTATAGTTTAAAAATACAAATTATTTGGATAAATTTTATACTCAGTACCCTTTGTCAAAAGCAATTGCTTAAGATAAATTTCAGTATTATTTAATTATCATCACTAAAGTGGTCTGAAATGATTGGGTGAAAACTATTTACAGTAAATGTTTTTTGTTATTATTTAACAGTCAGGCCACTGGTGCATGTCTCACATTCATAACCTTAAAAACAAATGCTACCAGCTGTTTAGCTGCTGTAAATCCAGTGCTGAAAGTCGATCACATGGAACAGTGGATCTATGGCAGGCAGATCACTGCACCATTGACTGCCACATGTGATTTTGTGTTTGTAGTGTTTCTGACGAATGGTGATATGCTGGGGCACTTTAATGTACAGGCTTACCCATGCTGAAGCCCAGGGGCCTCTGGTAAAAAAGGGCCACGAGTGCTGTTATTTAGTACAGTTTTAAACCTAGAATTTCCAACCACCCCATATTTTACTGGATCATCCCTTATCGAAAAGTAAAATGCTGTGTCCAATTCAGAAAATAATTTGTCCTGTATTATCACATATGGACTGAAATACGTTTAATCTGTAACATACAATAGGACACCATCTATCAACAGAACAGAACACTATTCCTGGTGGAATGCAGGAATGGATGGTCTCTCTAAATTGAGGCACTGCTGACATCATCAGGCACCACAAATTATGTGGTAGGTAACAGTGACTTTGTATAAAGTACACAAATAATATGTTACTTGCAGAAAGACCTTCTGCAATCAAAGTCTTTCACAATGAAATGTATGCTCCTGTCTAATACAGAGGTGAAGTCAACACTGAAATTATACTTTAGAAGCAGCAAAAAGAGCACAATGAAAAGCTGACATCACACCTCAATGAGACCCTGAATGTATGATCAGAATATCTATTTCCCTCTTTGTTTGAGCAACAACTTACTGATTTCTAAAAGTATTGAAAGTTGTGGTTTTGGGTACAAAACATAAAAGTCATTTCATTAATGCACAATAATGCTAATTCTTTTTATTTATCTCCTCCCAGCTCGCTGAATCTGACCATAAAATGCTCGATATATTCGCATAATAATAATTAAAGCACTAATTGCACTTATTCGGTTTTCGGTTTTGAAACTTTAAAACAGCGCTCACTGAAAGCCATGGGATGCTTCCTTAATTCTGTAAAAATGTTGCAAATTTATTGGTTTCATAACAAAAGTCCATAACAAAAGTCCATTGTTTAACATATCTGCACATATCTCCCACACAGACATTTTCTTTTTATTAGTGTCATAATTTTTTTGACTGACTCATTCAGTTCTATTCTTGCCATTTTGCTATTAATTGCAAATGCAGTCATTGGCTCCCAAAGGGATACTCAACATAAATGTCTGGTGTTTAATGTTATTGCAAAGGTGTTACTAATTAAAAAGCACCCAATCAGACTGCTTGTCAATTCACATTTTAACTCAGAATGGCTTTTTTAAAAGTATAATTTGGGTTTCAATTTATTACTATTTGAAGTGAATGTTTTACTTAGAACTACTAGTTGTTTTTAATGTGACATATTTTTCATAAACAAATAAAATAAAGTAATGAGTTTTCTTATAAGACTAATAAATTTGCAATATTTTTACTGAATTAAGCAAGCGTACCAAAACCTTCTGTGAGCATTATATATCCATTTATGGTGGATATCACTTGCATATGTAAATTGCTCATAGTCATTAATAGCCTTGTGAGACGAGACCTTCAATTGTTCAGCATCTTCAAAATCAGAGACACCACAGAGTGCTGGTGACTGTGATGTGGCTCACAGGAAACTGGCCAGGAGGTGAGTTATTGGTCTGAATGAAACTCGCTTCTGGGAGATGAATTACTCATGAACACATTCTAGACAGTGTCCCCTTGGAAGGATGCGATCCTGACAGCATGACACTGACCGGAGTCAACCCCCAGGGGGCATCTCATGTTTGGCTGGGGGAGGGGGCTAATGGTGGGAATGAGCGCTGGGCAGGGCAGGTCCGTCCTATAGAGTACCATCTTCTGAGGGGGCACCAACTTAGCAAACTGCCACCGCCACATGAAATGAGCAGCAGTGTGTGATGTGAGAATGTGGTGCAAGGGATCTTTAGGCCTCAAGACTGTAACTGCTCTGAAGGCCTGATGAAATCTTACCCCGACTTGTCAGCTTTAGCCATACTTCTTATCTCACTGTTTTCTGTCATTCTGCATTCTTTATAACGACTTTTGCTGAAAAGTATATGAATCAGATCGCTCGGTGACAAGGCTTTGAGTTTAATAGGTAAAGCCTGCCATCTTCTGGCAAGAGTGCAGTATTACAAGATAACGAGACCACATTTCTACATGCGATTCGGAGCCATACACATCTATCTATCTATCTATCTATCTATCTATCTATCTATCTATCTATCTATCTATCATCTATCTATCTATCTATCTATCTATCTATCTATCTATCTATCTATCTATCTATCATCTATCTATCTATCTATCTATCTATCAAATCCAGCCTTTTCATCTGATTAAAACAAACATTTCTGTTTTCCTACATGTTCCTTTTTAGATTTTCTTTCTACATACCTAAGACTGACAGCTTCCTTATTTGGAAAGTAAAGCACTGAACTGAGTTATAAAGAAACTTCTAGCTTGTGTCACATGGCAGTTGGCTCACATTTCCAGGGTTACAGCCAATCATATCTCAGCAGCACGATATATAAAATCATGCAGATACAGGCCAGGAACTTCAGCTAATGTTCACATAAAACACCAGAATGGGGAAGAAAGGTGATTTAAGTAACTTTGAATGTGGCAAAATTGCTGGTGCCAGACGGGCTAGTGTGAGTATTTCACAAACTGCTGATCTACTGGGATTTTCACACACAACCATCCCTAGGATTTACACAGAATGGGCTGAAAATGAATAAAATGTCCATTGAGCAGTGGTTATCTGAGCGAAAATGCCTTGTTAATGTCAGAGGTCAGAGAAGAATGACCAGACTGATTCAAGCCAATAGAAAAGCAAGAGTAACTCAAATAACCACTTGTTACAACTAAGGTATGCAGAAGAGCATCTCTGGATGCACAACATGTTGAACCTTAAGCAGATTGCCTACAGCAGCAGAGGACCACACTGGGTGCCACTCCTGTTAGCTAAAAATAGGAAACTGAGGCTACAGTGGGCATAGGCTCAGCAAAAATGGACAATGGCAGATTGGAAAATGTTGCTTGGTCAGATGAGTCTCAATTTCTATTGTGACAATAAGATAGTAGGGTTACAATTTAATTTGATGGACAAATGAAGCTTCATGAACCATTTGCTGCATTTTTTGACTCCACTAGATGGTGCTCTTGGTTTGTTTTGGGGCATACCTTGAGCCCTCTTAAAAACAGAGAGTGGGGTCAAAGAGAGCCAACTAGTGGGGTCAGAAAATACAGAAAATGATTCATGAAGCTTCATTTGCCCATCACTACTGTATTGTCCTCTTATCAAAGGTTCAAGCTGCTGCTGCTACTGGCGTAATTGTGTGGGGATATTTTCTTTGCACATTCTAAGCCCCTTAGTACTAATTGAGCATCGTTTAAATGCCACAGCCTACCTAAGTATTTTTGCTGACCATATCCATCCCTTTATGTCCACAGTGTACCCAGCTTCTAATGGCTACTTCCAGCAGGATAACACGCCATATCACAAAGCTCATATCATCTCAGACTGGATTCTTGAACATGACAATGAGTTCACTGTATTCAAATGGCCTCCACAGTCACCAGATCTCAATCCAATAGAACACTTATGGGATGTGATGAAATGGAAGATTTGCATAATGAAGGTGTAGCAGACAAATCTGCATGTTAACAAGGACTAAAGTCTGTGAGGAATTTTTCTAGAATCTTGTTGAATCTATGTGTTGAAGAATTAAGGCAGGTCTGAAGGAAAAATGGGGTCCAACTTGGTACCAGCAAGGCATACGTAAGAAAGTGGCCAGTGAGTGCATATATTACATTGTGGGGACCAAATGCCCACATAAAATCCCGTTATTTTGAGCTTGTGAGTACATTTTTCCCCACAAGGGCAAACTCAATTTTGCGACTGCAATCAAAAGACTACATGTGCCAAATGTCTTGTGTTTTGTTTAGTTTCTTATGGTTAAGGTTGTGGTTTGGTAGGGGTTAAGGCTGACATTATTTGGATTAGCGTATTTCCTGTAGAAATTAATGGAAATACTAACGTATTTTAACGTATGTGTGTGTGTGTTTGTATGTGTCAAACTGGATTATGTTTATATTACATTGTGGGAACCAAATATCCCCCAAAATATGATAAAAACTAGAGTTGAGCCGGATACTCGGCTGAAACGAGTATCCGGTACGGATAAAGCACTTTTGACGAGTACGAGTATCATACGAGTAATACAAGTATATCTGTGCTCGGATTGAATAAAAATTCTCATTGGGTAGCTGACTGTGTCTGCGTTCTGTGATAGACTAGTCACAGCGCCCCTCCCCTACACACATACAGATTTATTGTGTTGCTGTGTCCCGCTCTGCTCACTCACACACAGAACACTGAGAAGAGAAGAGAACAGCGCTCTCTCTCTCTCTGTCGCTCCCTCAGTCACTCAGGATCGCGGGTTTTTTTCCGTTAACGTTTAGGGTTTCTTCAGCTTCAGGTTTGTTTGTAGAATGCGACTCGCGTCTCTGCCTGTCGGAGTTTTTTCTTTCTTTTTTAAACCGTCAGCTGGCTCTAGCCAGTTTTTTTTTACACCACGCACTGAGTGTCTGACACTTTCTTGCTGTATTTTATAAAAAAAAATAAAGGTAGTTGTGGTATAATTAATATTACAAATTAAGCTACACACACAAACACACACACACACACACACACTCCCCCCCCTCTCTCTTTCTCTCTCTCTCTGTCTCTCTCTTACTCACTCACTCACTCACACACACTCATACATACCTGGTGTGGAAATAAAAAAAATAAAAAAGAACCAAAAAAAAGAAATCACACTGATCATAAAAAAATTAAAAGTTAAAAAAAGAAAGTTATGTTGAGATGAAAACTCTTGTTCATTACATTTTACTTCATAATTGCAACCGCATGTGTTGTATTCATTGTTGCAAAACTTGTTCTGTATATAGTTCGTTTGTTATCGTGATCAAAACCACTGATCTGAAGCTCAATGCTGATGCTGTCATGTAAATAGTTTTCTAATCAGCAATAAATATAACAATTTCTGATCAACCCATATCAATTGCATGCTTAAAATAACATACCGGTTAAAGCCCCACCCATTTAAAGACAACCCGACCCACTTCCAGGTCAAACCCCGCCCACTTCCGGGTTAGGCCCCGCCCATTCCGAGTACAGATACAGATACAGATACAGATAATTCATATGGTTAACAGATACGGATACAGATACAGATAATGCTGTACTCGCTCATCCCTAATAAAAACCTCTCATTTTGACCATTTTCCAGGTGCCCACGAAGATCTCTGAGTGCAATCAAAAAATTGAAAATGCCAAAAGTCTCTTGTTTAGTTTGGTTACTTATGAATAAGGTTAGGGCTGGTTCGGGCTTAAGGTCGTCATGTTGGGATTCCCCAGAAAGATAGAATTACAAACCTGTGAATTTATATGTGTGTGTATGTGTGTCCTGTGTGCGTATGTGTGTGTGTGTCCTGTGATGGGCCAGCATTCTCTCATTTCATAAGGATTCACCTCCCTGGTGCCCAGCTAACCTAGCAGATGTATGCGAAAGGGAAAGTTTGACTGTGATAAATGTGCAGGGAATTCTATTTCTGTTTTGAGTCAGTTAGTTAAGCTGTGATGCCCTGACATCTCTGTGTTGGGTTTTAGATAGTGTTCTATTGGTCTCCAAGGGGGAATTCATTTTACACCTGCTCTCCATAGACAAGGGCAAGCTGGCTGCTAAGGGCCAGCCACTCACAGGAGTTCAGGGAGAAGGACCTTACCACAGATGTGTCAAGGCGGGACTCAAACCAGAGACTCTCTGAACACAGACACCAAGGTTTAGCCCAGTGAGCCACATATGGAGCCACACACTGCCCCCCCACAGTACGATTTAGTGTGGGGGGCAGTAGTAATGACTTGAAACCAAAACTGGAATACTAAGTTTTAAAACTTAAAAAAAAAAAAAGTTCATTGACAAGCAATCTCATTGGCCAGTTTCCTGTGAGCCACACTCTGCAGTGTCTCTGATTTTGAAAGTTCTGAGCAATTAAAGGTCTCGTCTCACAAGGCTATTAATAACTATGTGCAATTTGCATATGCAAGTAATATCCACCATAAATGGACATATAATGGTCACAGAAAGTTTTGACACGCTTGTATAATTCAGTAAAAATATGGCAAATTTATTAGTCTTATAACAAAACTCATTACTTTATTTTATTTGTTTACGAAAAATATGTCACATTAGAAACAACCATTACTTTTAAGTAAAATTTAATAAATTTAAGTGCAATAAATTTATTAAAAAAAAGTAATACATTTAAATGCAAAATGTAGTTCTGAAAGAGCCATTCTGAGTTCATTAACAAGTAGTCTGTGTGGTTTTTAATTAGTAACACCTTTGCAATAACATTAAACACCAGACATTTGTGTTGAGTATCCCTTTGGGAGCCAATGACTGCAATTGCAATTAATAGCAAAATGGCAAGAATAGAACTGAATGAGTCAGTCAAAAAAATCATGACACAAATAAAAAGAAAATGTCTGTGTGGGAGATATGTGCAGATATGTTAAACAATGCTTATCAATAGACTTCTGTAATAAAACTAATACTAATGCATTTGTAGCATTTTTACAGAATTAAACAAGCTTCCCAAGACACTGTATATGTATCTGTGTGTCTTGGAGAGCAAGAAGGGGTAGGTGAGAGGAGAATATCCCCACGGGGATCAATAAAGTGTCATTATCTCACATCTCTGTGTCGGGCCAGTTGATTAGGCCGTGATGCCCTCACATCTCTGTGTCGGGCCAGCTGATTAGGCCGTGATGCCCTCACATCTCTGTGTCGGGCCAGCTGATTAGGCCGTGATGCCCTCACATCTCTGTGTCGGGCCAGCTGATTAGGCCGTGATGCCCTCACATCTCTGTGTCGGGCCAGCTGATTAGGCCGTGATGCCCTCACATCTCTGTGTCGGGCCAGCTGATTAGGCCGTGATGCCCTCACATCTCTGTGTCGGGCCAGCTGATTAGGCCGTGATGCCCTCACATCTCTGTGTCGGGCCAGCTGATTAGGCCGTGATGCCCTCACATCTCTGTGTCGGGCCAGCTGATTAGGCCGTGATGCCCTCACATCTCTGTGTCGGGCCAGCTGATTAGGCCGTGATGCCCTCACATCTCTGTGTCGGGCCAGCTGATTAGGCCGTGATGCCCTCACATCTCTGTGTCGGGCCAGCTGATTAGGCCGTGATGCCCTCACATCTCTGTGTCGGGCCAGCTGATTAGGCCGTGATGCCCTCACATCTCTGTGTCGGGCCAGCTGATTAGGCCGTGATGCCCTCACATCTCTGTGTCGGGCCAGCTGATTAGGCCGTGATGCCCTCACATCTCTGTGTCGGGCCAGCTGATTAGGCCGTTATGCCCTCACATCTCTGTGTCGGGCCAGCTGATTAGGCCGTGATGCCCTCACATCTCTGTGTCGGGCCAGCTGATTAGGCCGTGATGCCCTCACATCTCTGTGTCGGGCCAGCTGATTAGGCCGTGATGCCCTCACATCTCTGTGTCGGGCCAGCTGATTAGGCCGTGATGCCCTCACATCTCTGTGTCGGGCCAGCTGATTAGGCCGTGATGCCCTCACATCTCTGTGTCGGGCCAGCTGATTAGGCCGTGATGCCCTCACATCTCTGTGTCGGGCCAGTTGATTAGGCCGTGATGCCCTCACATCTCTGTGTCGGGCCAGCTGATTAGGCCGTGATGCCCTCACATCTCTGTGTCGGGCCAGTTGATTAAGCCGTGATGCCCTCACATCTCTGTGTTGGGCCAGTTGATCAGACTCTGATACCCTCACCCCATTGTGTTGGGTTAGTTTCTTAGGTTGTGATGCCCTTACTAGAGGGTTGTAGAACTTCCTCAAACTCAGACCAATGTTATAATTTCCTTAAAATATCCTGGAGCTGAAATATGTACAAAAGGCAATAATGTACTAGAGCCTGACCTGATAGCAGTCTAGAAAATCAAGAGATTAAGAGATCAACCACAATGGAAGCCTCAAATTCCCAAGATTCATAAGGTGTTTGCTTTTCATGTCTTAGCATAGGAACTGAATTCACCCACTTTTTCATGTTTTATAAAATATGAGATATTCTTGTATCATACAGAGAAGCCGCGAATGGCCATGCTTGCAATTTTTTATGCTGTTATCTCAAGATTGCAAGTCTCATTTTCTTGATAAGATAATTTGGTTTAATTACAGATACAGAAAACACTGGGAACACTACAGACAAACAGGCCACGATGGGTCGAAACTGTACAGGGGTACAAAGTAAACTCACAGAACCAAAATGACCTACAAGGGGGAACTGGTAATACGGAGAACAGGCAGGGAAGCACAAGTAGCCAAACAGAATAACCAACATCACAGAATAATGAAAAACACAGTCAATGACTCCACAGGGAACAGAACAGGGGGTGCGTTTCCAAAAACCATAGTTGCTACCTACGTTAGCAACTTGCGTGGTTCGAACTATGTGAGTATGACGCAGGTGTTTCCTGAAACCATAGTTCGAACTACGGAGGTAACAACGCTGCGAACTTACATAGTACGATGCATCGTTAAACAACGCATATATACAGTGTCTTGGGAAGCTTGTTTAATTCTGTAAAAATGCTACAAATGCATTAGTATTAGTATTAGTATTAGTTTTATTACAGAAGTCTATTGATAAGCATTGTTTAACATATCTGCACATATCTCCCACACAGACATTTTCTTTTTATTTGTGTCATAATTTTTTTGACTGACTCATTCAGTTCTATTCTTGCCATTTTGCTATTAATTGCAATTGCAGTCATTGGCTCCCAAAGGGATACTCAACACAAATGTCTGGTGTTTAATGTTATTGCAAAGGTGTTACTAAACGCTCGAACGAACGTTTGCAAAGACTGTCATTAAGTTGTGTAGTTCGAACTAACGTGGTTCAAACTACTGTGGTATGATGGTTTTGGGAAATAGTCGTACTTCAGATGTTGGTTAGTTTGAACTACCATAGTACGATACATCGTTAATGCTAACTTCCATCGTTGTTTGGGAAACGCACCCAGGATCAGGTACTTAAATACAAAGGGCTAACAAGGAAACACAGCACATGTGATAACAACCAGCAAGCACTGGTACAAGAAAACGGGCAACAGGTGAAACTAATAATAATTAAACACAGAAATTATTGAGCTTTATAAATACGAAAAACTAAAAAACATTAACTGAGAATAAAACACTAGGAAGAGAACACAATGATAATTAGACAGAACCAGAAAAGAACAAAACAGAACACAAGCAGTGAAAACCTAGGACAAGAAAACTCATACAAAAGAAACACTGGGGAACAATATCTAATAAATATAAAAACAGATACAAAATGAAGACACAACTAAAGGATTGGTGGCCACATGCTCAACCCAAAGCACCATGCAGCAATCCAGGGAGCTGGGGAAACACACGATGGACTTGGGCACAGGGAGAATGGGATGGCCAGCGACACCTGCTGGCCAAAAGGGGAGGAGACACAAAAGGTTGGGGCAGACGGGTGCCCTAAGTTGCACCATGGTGCTGGGAAACGTCATGGGAAACTTCAGTGACTGTTTGTACATTACTCTGGGTTAAGGAGTCTGCTAAATACTATGCAAACTCTTATCTGACTGCATGCTAAAACAATGAAGTATCATATACTCAAAATAATGCAGCAAGGCAAGTTACTGAGGTAGGCAAGTTCAGCAAAAACGTTCATACTCATGCCCTCCAAGAACGCAGTCCAATGAAGGCTTCAATGACCCAGAACCAGATTAGAACAGATAGGGCTGGGGGGGGGGGGGGGGGGCAGAGCTTGCAGGGTTAACTGCAACGTTGAAATGAAGCCAGGGCCCCATGGAGTGATCCATCTTCATTTGAGACATTGAAAAGTGAGATGATGACACAGTGTAACATTATCCAGCACTTAATCAAAGGCAGAGCTAGCAGGAGGACGGAGTACAGCATAGCTGCTGCTTACGGTGGGCCAGTAAGGGACTTCATCTGCAATATAACAGGGAGACATTTCCAATTTTTAAAGGCTGTCAGTGGAAAATTTGTCTTCGACAGAATTACCTGAACACCCCATGACTGCTGACACAGCAGAGGGTCACCCTGGACGGCGGGCCGGTCTGAAACAGGGAATACAATTACACACATGGCCGTGTTTTTAAACTCGGTGAAGAAACCCACAAAAACATAGGAAGAACATGCAAAATCCACACACATGTACACACACAGGGGTGGGAATGGAAACCACTTAACAGGGCCGTTTCTGGCTACAGGCACGATAGGCAGCTACCCAGAGTGCACCAATTACCTACACTACAGAGGAAGTGAAATGATCACAGGCTGTCTTCCTGGGGGGGGGGCAAGTAAAGTTTTGCACAGGGCCCCTGAAACGGTAGAGACAGCCCTGCCATTTAAACACAGTGAGTGCAAAAAGAACCCAGATATCAAAAAGTAGGTTTTCTAAATTTATGCAGGAAACAGAGAGACAACACAGAGAATCTCCACTTGCGGTCTGTGTCTTTTCAGCCAGAGGCTTTTACACGCGTCGATGCTGAATGGGACGTGACAGATTAAGCGTGCCGCGGCCAGTCTGTAAGCACTGAACACGGCATGGAGCCAATAACGGGCGGGAGGAGCAGGGACGTTCTGTGCTGCTGTTTCTCGCCCATCGTGTCTCATTAGCAGGGAGTGATTGGGCATGAAGGTGCTCTACCGCTGTCTGCTGATGAAGGAGCTGCCTTTGGCAGTCATCTGTTCCTAATGCTCTTTATCCCGTCATCTGTGCAAGCCGAGTGCTTTCGCTATAGACGCAGCCTCAGCCCAGCGATGCGATCTGTTACGCGTAACCCGGGATATTCCGTACGACACGACGCACTGCATCGGAGTATGGAGAGCTCATTCGTTAGGGCATCTCTGGGGTTTTTTTTTATAGAGGCAAGCATGAGGGACCACCTCACATCCTGACGTGGAAGTCAGCAAGGAGAAAAGCATGTGTAGTGACAGCTTCCTGCCCCAGCATCACACGTGGAATCCGCAGGTCACGTGTTCAGCAGCATGTTCTGCAGAGTGCCGACAGCTGGAGAATCCCAGCTGCCAGGTTTTGCAGCTCAGCTCAGCTCAGCTCCGCTCCGGGGGGGGCATGTGTTCCCTGCCTTCCAGCCCTCTGTCGATTGGATGCAAATTCTGTTTAATTGTCTGGTTAACTTTTCCCTGAAAGCAAATTAAAAATTTCTCAAAGCATTCCCAAATTACACTTTGTGTTTTCTCATGCAGTTCAATCCTATAGTAACTCGAGTGAGGGATACGTTCAACTCATATTCTTTGTCTATGTGGCACAGTTCGACAAGTTGGAAAATCCAACTCACGCGCAAAACCGTCACAATATTTTGACTGATAGGCCACTGTGGAGTATAACCTCACTGACTGAGCTGCATCTCTGCTGCTGTGCTTCGTCCGCTGTAAGTCCAAGCTTCATCTTGTAAGATCTCTACAGTTACTCCCGCCTTGCCTTCTATGAGGGTTTTAGTTGTAGTTCTCTTCCTGTGTCAGCAGATGGCGCGGTAAATGAATCTGAGGCACTTCTGTAGTAATGTGTAAGCTCACAAAAGCACGTGGAGGCGAAATATTTACTTCACTAAAAGGTAAAGCCGTACTTTTCATGGTAACTATTTCGTTTCACGTTTTCACCAGAAAATGGTGTTAAACCTCATATTCTACTCCAAAATATCTGGAGGAAAGAAGGAATCATGATGTTATTATTGTCATTGTTATTATTATTATTTAGTTTATGCAGGAAAGCGTGTATGTGAGCGTATAGTGCGAGTATATGGGATGACCAGTAGATGGCAATGTTCGCCTAAATAAAACCATAGCATTTCAACAACGTTTTCTTTCCGTCTAACATTTTGGGGTTAAAGTTAGCGATTTGGTGTTTACCTTTTTTTAGATGTATGTCTAACTGTATTTCCTTAGTAATGAAGGGAAACGCTGATAAAATGAATAGTAATTTAAAAATCATGTCGGCTGGGCGTCCCTCTAGCAAGAAAATGAAAGATTGCACAAAAACGATTGCAGGCATGAAATTGGACAAACAAAAGAAAACTCGCTCTGCCTTTTGTTGTGTAATAAACGATAAAATAATGCTATCATTATATCTATTGTTTCCATACGTTTCGTAAGTCTAAGTTTGTGTTTAGTAATATATAAGCTTGTATCTAGAATAGTCTGCATTGTATTAAAATACTTGAATATAATAATGCAGGCATGTCGGTATATTCATTTGACCTTATTTCCGTTTTAATCGTATTCATTTTGGTTATTTCAAACTGGCAACACAACCTTTATCTTATGACCTTATACATGAGCGAGCGCCTTTTTTTCCGCCCATTGTCCTGAGATATATCCATCAGTTATCTGAATTCTAAAGACATAAAAAAAACTTTATTATATACGACCAATCAGACTGTAACATGTTCAGCTGACTACGCCAAATGATACGTCTCTGCATATTAATCTACATATTTTAAATACAGTTTGAAGAAAAGGGCCAAATGACAAGAACTTTAATATGACATTTTATTTCACGCGCTTGCTTGTGTTTGGTGCCGCGGTATATTCTGACATTGTATACTTCGGTATAGTGCACACATGGAAAAAAAAAACATATCCAAAAAGCCTTTTATTTCATTGGTAATTCACTTTGTTAGTTTTTGAATTCCGCCTCTTTATAGGGAAAGCGTAGCAAATTGTTGCGATAGTATCTTTAAAACTGACTAGGCAGCAGCTCTCATTGTGAATATATTATGAGAAGTAATAGAGTGTCTCTCCCCCCGCTGAATGATCAGCGGAAAATAACCGTATGGTGAAATGAGAATTAGAGTAAAATGTAATGAAAAGAATTCGACACCTGGGGCCATCCTTGAGCCGCACAATTAAAAGGTTTTTAATGAAATCGGGGGAATAAATGTATTCACTAGGCCTTTTACTTTCGTGATACAATTTAAATTTGCTTGAGGTATAAGGGACAATTCATTTTGTGGATAACAAAAGACGGGGCCCACTTCAAAATGTCATGCTTTGAACGGGTAAACGTGTAATTACAAAAAAAAAACTGTAAATAGCTGGTTCTTACGCCTTTATTTATGCTACACACAATGCGCTGTTGTATTATTGACAGCATTGCAACAAAAGATACGTCATTAGGAAGGATTAAACCTATTGAATTAAGGAACCTGTTCTCTCTGAGTATTTTTACTTAACACATATTGTGTCTGTTTGTTCTGTGACATTTGAAAGCTCCACAACAGATTGATTTTGTTGCCCATTGAATAATTATAGGTGAGGCTACTGGTGTCAAAAGTGTCAACATTTAGGACACGATATAGTAAAGGTGACAGTCTTCCCGTCTGTCGGGTCAAAGTCGCTAGCCAGTCTACTAATACGGCACGGCGCCTTGCAGACATATGCACTAAGCTGTCCATACAGATGGTAGCGCGAATAATAGACCTGGGCGCCTTTTATAAGGCTGTGCGCAGAGATCAGCGCAAAGTGCGCGGAGCATCCGGGCGGAGGGATGCTCCGATGTTTGTTACCGAATTAATCCTATTAATTAAAACGTTAACCTGATTGGGTAGAGAGCTCCGTCCCACCGGGCGAATCTTCTTCATAATAATAACCTGCTTTGAGATAATGATGTAAGGCGACTCCCCCGTCCGCCGCCGCTCATGCTGATGCTGCTGCAGATCGCTGCTGAGATCTAGTCAAGGTGAACTGGGCTCTCCGGAGGAAGCGGCGTCGCCACACCTCCCTAGACAAGAAGAGCGGCGTCGAAACCAACTTAGCAGCAAACTTACTGAGGCTCTGTGCAAGGCAGCTCGCCGGGACTATGGACAGGAGGATGAGCCTGAACGGAGCAGGAGACATTTTCCACAAAACTCTCAGCGCTGTCTCTAACAAAAAGATGGAGAGCTTCAGGTCAAGCGCCAGCGTCGATTTGCCTTCCCGGGACCGTCAGTCGCCGACTAATTGTTTCGAACAAAATGAACCGGACCCGATCCAACCCGGTGGTCTCATCGGGGGGCGCGGAGGAGCGCTCGGCCTCCCCAGTGGATCTTTGTGCGTCAATTACGGAGAAAGTGGCAACCGGACCTCGGCGGCGGAGAGCAGCGGCGGGGAGCAGAGCCAGGACGATGACAGCGACGGCAGGTGTGACATGGTGCTTATGGCAGACGGGAGGACAGCGGCGTCCGGGGCTAAATCTGACGGAGGTAAGAAAAACAAAGAGCAGAAAACGCTGCGGCTGAACATCAACGCCCGGGAGAGAAGGAGGATGCACGACCTGAACGACGCGCTGGACGAGCTCCGGGCCGTCATCCCTTATGCCCACAGCCCCTCCGTCCGGAAACTCTCCAAAATTGCCACTTTGCTACTCGCCAAAAACTACATCCTGATGCAGGCGCAGGCTCTGGACGAAATGAGAAGGCTGGTTGCTTACCTCAACCAAGGCCAGGCAATTTCTGCAGCTTCTCTGCCGGCGACTACAGCTCTCACCCCGGGCTTGGGGACTTACGAGCAGCCCACCGGGTACCCCTTCCCCGCCGGAGTCGCAGCCTCCTCCTGTCCCGACAAATGTGCCCTTTTCAACAACGTTACCTCCAGCCTCTGTAAACAGTGCACTGATAAGCCTTAAATTCAACCGAAATAGACTCGCTTAGACAAGAATGCGAAAAAAAACTTTCTTTATATGAATGAAGATTCAAAATAGACTGAAGCCGCCGTTGAAACATAAAGAACTTTAAATGACTTAAATGGGGAACACGTGCCGAAAATGAGTAAACTTTTGTATCATTCACAAAATCCATTCGCTTAAAATACATTTGGTTCGAATATTATTGATTCTGTATATAAAACATAATTTAAGTGCTGATGAGAACGAGAGTAAAAACTAAACAGAAGTATACGCTTTGGTGAAAGAGTTAAAGGTCTAAATCTTGTATTATATGGGTGATGCGGATCCTAGTATTTTTTGACCTGATAACATGCAGTTCTTTACCTTTAATCCACTTGAATATTTGCTGATGTTATACAGGACTGCGAACCCGTTGTTTGATTGCATTTGTTCTCATTTGAAAATGAATATAACATCTTCTCAGCGGTACTGATTTATGAAACCTGTAACATCGCAGGCTAGCCTGTCTGGAGGTGAAGATGGATTTAAATGTGGTCGCGTGCATCCGCTTGTGAAGAAATCGTTTGTTTGAAGGTTTTGCCGGCTAACAAGCGTGCTTAATAACTCAAAAACTGCATAGTTTCCACGTTGAAAAACTGAAATAATTTTCATTCCACAGCAATTCAAAGGCGTGCTTTTTATTCACTTTTGATAGTTATTTTCCATCTATGAATTCGGTGTTGTATAAGCCAATTATTTTGACTGCATGGTACATTTGAATCTTTCTGCATCGACACGGTCGCTGTATAAAATACGATGCTTACCCGTACAGTATGACTGGAAAGTTGAATTAGATGGATCAAGCTCATTGTCAGGTCAAGATATGAAGTATTGTAGATACAGTAGTCAACATATGACAGCTGAGGGCCTTGTGTATGTGTTGATATGTTGGAAAGCTTTATTAAAATATTTTGAACAAAACATACTTTCGTGTGTTCGTCTGTTGCTCACTCGCTCAGCTGTGGGAGATTTGCAGCACGTTAAATACTAGGCTACAGGCCTGATTCAGATTTGCTTAGAAACGGTTCAAACGGATTTATTTCAATGATTTATTTGATTTTAGCTTCCGAGCTGGTTGTAGTTTAAGAGCAGATAGTGGATAGTGTTTTATATGGAAAGTGGCTCGAACTTTTTTTCTCTTCTCCCTGTAAACGTTGAGGGCTCGCATCTGTGACAGTGTCTGGTCGTTTTTTCGGTATTACTATCCAGAGCGCTTGTTGATCTCAGGGCTTCACCGTGTGTCATGGTTCATGATAAACACAAAAAGGAAAAGAATAATGAGATGGTCGTTTTCTGCTCCTTCGGGAGCTGTAACTTTTCATGCAACCTAACGGCCTTGGGAAGCGACGCCCGGCGTGGTTCTCCAGAGCCCAGGGCTAAGAGAAAACGTCTTCCCGCATTACATGGCGAAGCTGGCGTGCCCCTAATTATGATTATTAAAACAATTTCCATGACGGTGTTTAATAATATGTTAATTTGAAAACAACTGTGTATGAAAACTGTCGACTATAATACCTACATTCGTTTAATGAAACACATCATTAAGGCAATTAAACCTCCTGGATATGATTAAGGAACATAATTACGACACTGTTCATTGGTATAATTGGGTGTCTTTAATCACCGGGCACGGTGATCAGCAACGCTGACATTAGTTTGTTTTGTTCTGTCTCTGCTGTCCATCAAGATGATTAGAAATGAACCGGGGGGTCGTTTTAAAAATGGCGGTGGCACTATATACCGTGGGGTCACTGTCTTATACTTGGCTAAAGCAAGTGTAAACAGTCATACAGCTCAGGCACAATGGTGAATTATATTAATTGACGGGAATAACTATTAACATGGAACCGCACACCCGTGATATTCCTAATCCAGGCTGTAAAACATATTTATACAAATACCCAGGCTACATTTATCAGTATGTCCTAACTACGTACGTTACCATGTTCAGATATCTTTTTTTTTTTTTTTGGGGGGGGGGGGGGGGGGCATAGAAGACTATATTATTCTTAACCTTTTTAGCAACCAAAGTGTCTGAATTTGGGTATCATTCTCCACTAGAATATAAAAGATAATTCAAGTAGAATAATATCGCTTTTCCAATGTCAATGCCATTACAGAAATTGTAAATTAACGAAAACTTATATTGTCGAGTATTTATTTGTAACTCAAAAGTATAATTGGCACAATGCAATGTGTGTATTTTGTATGTATTTTCTCGACGTAGCCAGAGAGATCGGCACGTTTTAATGATTTATTGATTCAAACTAGCAAAAGTTTCATAAATACATCATTGGGAATATATCTAGGCCTAGGCCTATATATTAACACTAGGCTACTAAGATTACAATTAAAAAAAAAATTAAAATCAGCTTTTAAATATAAAAAAACATTGAAGAAATTTAAATTGTATTTCATACAGTAATTTGGCCATGCATAATTATCATGTAATTGTATAATTATTTAGCGGACTATGACTGCACTTGATTCGGGCTTATTGTAACATATTAAATCATGTTCTGTATATTCCTCGCTGAGTTTAATTGCCCGGAGACCGAATCAAAAAGTTATTCAAACGACCCCAAAAATGATCTAACAATATAGATTGTTTGTTTTCTTTCAGAGACACTGGGCCCTTTTAAAGGCTCATACTTCTAACAAATCTTCCAAAACAATTAATTTAAATACATTTTTTCATTGACTAAGTTTGCTATAGGCTACTTTTGACTTCGAACATCATTTATTAGGCTATGTAATTAACATGCAGCCTAAAGTTCTTTAAACTATAATAATACTATTGCAGGAAATGCAAAATGAATTTATTCAATGGATTGTCGTTATCCATATACATGCTGCCGGGTATATTTAACGTTGATCACTGCATTTCACGTTTTTAAAAGGTATTTCCGTGTTATACGCATTCCGCAAAGTTCACAGCACACTAACCAGTAAATCTCGGTTAGTGAAAGTTACCTCACAATCTGAGTTTCCTATAAATCAAAGTTGAAAAACACATATCACGGTGTTTGCATCTTCCCTTGAAAGCAGACACAAAGCGTTAAGTATTATGAACAAAGCTGAAAATGCCGATGCTCACTGGACTTCAGGATCAGTCCCCGAATCTGCGAATGCCGCGTTTGGACGAAAATATTTTTTTTAATTTTGACTTTTATTCCATGATTTTATAAATGATATACAAAGGGGATTCAGACCACCTGGGACTGAATCTGAAAACTAGAAAGCGACTGTAAGTCAAAGCATGAGGCACCAGGCTGTCATTTTGCATTTTCATTCTTTTCTGAGCCTTTGGACCGTACGAATTATTCTCAATGATTAGCAATTCCTAAATAATAAAGGTCCTTTTGGCGACTATTAAATTGTCAAGTCCAGATTTTCGATTGTCGCCTAGATTCGAGCCAGTAATTGCAAATGAATAATATATTTAATTATGCTTTATTCCCTACAAAACTCGCTTATTTTAAAGTGTTCTTCCAATACAAAATTTAAGTAAAAGTTAATCTGGCTAAATGCTGTTCACAACCTGCCATGCGAACATATGCAATGTGTGCACAATCAGGGTAATAAAGTGATCTTTTTCCAAGCGTAGTAATTGTTTATTTATGCGAATAACCCTTTGTTAGAAGCGCGGACTACGCTTTGTGTTTTGGTGAGAGAATATGGCGAAATTATTATCTCGTTATGAGGTTTCAGACAGCAGAGAAAGGACAATAGCTTTCTGCTGTTAGCACCTGTAGTGTTCATTAAAAAGTTTCTCTGAAATAAATAATATATATTTTAAAATGTAAAATTACTGCATTTTCTAATCATTCTTTACTTATTACAATAGACACATTATATATTTGCAAATATAGATCGATATTTCTATAAAAGGATCACAAATTCAGCTACAAATGTGAGTTAAATAAGGCTGAATTTCAGTGTGTATGAGAGATTTATGTATATATTACTAAATGTCCGCACAATGTGATAACATCGAATGCGCCACCTTTTCAGTCCCCACAAAGGAAAACTCATTTTTATAAAAGTCTGTTAGTGGATTTAAAAAAAAAAAAAAAAAACTAAAAAATAGCAAAAGTCTTGTATTTTGTTTGGTAAATTGTGGTTATGGTTAGGGCTGCATAGGGGGTATGGTTGTCATAGTTGGGATTAGGGTTTTACCCATAGAAATGAATGGGCGGTCCCCACAAAGATATAAATACAAACGTGTGTGTGTGTGTGTGTGTGTGATATAGAAGAGGTCCAACAATCAGCTCCTCGATATGTTTTCAAAGCAACGTGAGGCGACTCGCCGGGTTCTGCTGAGGCCACATAGTCAGCACCAGAACCACGGGCATGTGGGTCACGACACCGTAACGTTATTCTGCATCTCGTGAGGAAGGACCTCAAATTCCATGACAGCACACGCTAAATGCGAACAGAGCAGCTGAGTGATGACTGCGATTCCAAGCTCACCGACAGGGAGAAATGGACACTTAACAGAACGGTCGCAAAACGTCATCAAAATATGACTTCAAAAACCACGGAACTGAATCGGTACCTCCATGATCCAGTCTCAACAAGACTGTATGCCATGGGCTTCAGAGAACTGGTTTTTATAACAAGACTGTGGTTCAGAAAGCTTTCACATCCTCGGCCGGCTGTACAGAGAATAAAAACTGGACCCTGAACAACAGACAGTAAAATGGACTTGATGAGGCACCATTTAGTGTTTTTTCCACATCAAGGTGCTTTTATGCTTGGAAAGAGCCAAAGGAATCCTTTATAATGTCTGCTGCCATCGGCAGGCATTCCACAGCTCCCACCATCTCTCTGCATTGTTATATAACAACCCAGAAATGTGAGGCCATTTTTTCCGGAGTTGGTATATCTTACGGTGCAGACACCGTTCCCTTATGATGTTAATGCCCCCATACACAGTGCTAAACAAACCCAAGAGTGCTCTCCACTGAGGGGCATCATGCTTCTGCTGCGAAGCCCAAGTGTACCTCAGAGTCAGGGCATGATCTCTGCATTTTATATGCTGTCAAGGCAGCGAGGCCCATGCTCATCACATACTAAGGGTTATCCTTAGCAGCATGTGGGAAACTGCAATGAGGAATTAGCTCAAATGGTAGACCTAATACCCGCATTCTCCAGGCCTTTTGGGGTGGTGTGTGGCTCAGTGGGTCGGGATTCTGTGTTTCTAGTCAGAAGGTTGCTAGTTCAAATCCCATAGTCAGCAGAGTGATTCCACTGTTCTTCCATTGAGGAAAGCCCTTAACCCACAAGTATTCTAGGAACTGGCTAACCCGAGTTTCTCAGAAAGACTTGCTGGATATTAAATGAGAGAAAATGGTGAAACTAAGATGACCTTTTAGGGATGAAAACTTAGGACCAGATGGATTTGAAGAGCTTGTTTAGACTGATAAGACAAATTCCAGTTCAGTGAGCCAGTCTATGGTGAAACAGATGATAGAAGGTGAAGGAAAGAAAGGCTGGCGGGATGGCATCGCAACAATGAGAGCGCTGCTAAGCTAGCATGGCGCAACAGCGGCGCTCTCTCAATGAGGATCACACGGGCACGCAGCCTCGAGTCCTCAGATGGTCAGTGGGAGTATGTCAAACTAAGTGACAGCGATCTGTGCCGTTTATGTAACGTAGGTTTTTGGCCGTTCTTTTGTAATATCTAGGTTTTTTTTGGACTAACCAAATCTCTGTAGAATTACTACTAAATGTGATTGAGTATGCGTTTCTTTGTACATTTCCAGATTTCCAGAATGAAATCGCTTGAAACCATGATTTTGATTTGCACCTGTACACAGTGGGAAAAATAGACAGCCGGGCATCACATTATCACTAAAGCGGATTCCTGTGCTGGACATTTTTGGACATTTGATGTTTGGACGTTGGACATCTGGACAGTTGGACATTTTTACAATCTAAGTAGATGTAAGAAAAATATTTCAAAATTCCTCAGTTGAAACTTGTTTAGGCTGAGTGTAAATGGTAAATGTTACATCCTTGAAGAGAAATGGTCCTGAAAGCCTTGGCATTGCTGCCATCTCCGTTGCACGGACCTTTTAAAGTGCTGTCATGTAGCCATTGACAGTGTGATTTACCCACAGAGACCACAGCGATATTACCCTGTCCCCTCTAATCCAAGGCACATAAACTATTTAAATCACTATGGATGAATCATGGAGCAAAGAGGAAAAACAATAATTTCCTCAGAATGATATTAGTATGTAAATATTGCCAGCAATTAATGTCTGAAGACCCCCAGTAGTAAGATGTGATTCAGAGGAATACATTTCCCCATTGCAACTGCTTTCAGTATTATATCCGCAGGACGCATACGGGGTAAATCACTGCAGCGCACTTTGCAGAACAGGAGGGGTTGAACACAAATGGCATCCAATTCATAACATGCAGCATAAACAGACTAATAAAAACTATATCATGCAATTTATATGAGTAATACATGTGTTTTGTTACGGCACGTTAAGATCTGTTTAAGTTTGCCTTAATTTCCTGTTACTGCAATGAACAGCCTACATTGAAAGCTTGCTTTCTTTATAGGTAAATACGAAAAGTACATGCAGGATACGCCCTTTTTATTTACAGCATATATTGTACTACAATGCTGAATGTTGCATCTTTCCAAATGATTTTTTACACTTAGTACACCTCATAGTAGATAATTGTGTATTTGTAATTTAGTTGTTTTTTTTAGGTGTTTGTCTGTTAGTAACTGTCCGTTACTAACAGAGCAGCTTTGCTGTGTAAACCGGGGGCAAAAGGTTGTTCTCGTGATGTTTGTCTTGGGCAGCAAGCGGCTCCCCCTTCCTTACACCATGTCTGGGTGAGACGGTCCCTTCACAGCAGCACGGAGCCAGAGGACATAAAGTGATGAATGACACTTACACTAAACTGCTTTGCGCTTGGGTAAATATACAAAAACACTCAGGGGCAGAATGGATAGCAAACTTAGTACAAGAATCAAGACAGAAATCAACAGGTGCATTCAAATATGGATTTACTTATCCATTCTTTTAGAGATTAACTTATCCCAGGCAGTGTGATTAGGGATCTCTAGGTGATTGTAGTAATGAGTGGAACTTTGCTTCAGTATGGGAGGCTTCACTTTTTGGATGTTTTTTTTTTGTTTCACATCCATGGTGCAGTTTTTGTCACCATTGGGTTTATGATGCAGCAGTGTGTGCTATTGGTTTATCACATGTGCTTCTGTTTTTCTGCTCTTGGGACAGGAAGAGGGGACATTTAAAAAACAAATCTGGCTGGACCAAATCAACGGGAAGTCCCCATGAACGAACGTTTGTGCTCTCACGTGCACGTGCGCACACATGAGCGTGCCCCGCACACTGTGCAGTCTGTATACGGTGCAGCAACAGCTCCGGAGAAACCTGTGGGCAGCCACTGAATCAGACTCTGCATCTGAAACTGTAATCAAGCGCACAAGCATTGCTCTTCGCAAAACTAACCTGCATTTAAGACATTAATAGGCAGCAAAACCATGTATGAATAAAAAAAAGATAAAAAAGCTTTTTCATAAGCCATAAAATAGCCCATTTATGATATCGAGACTAGCAGAACTCCTATTAAAAGAGGGATATGATGAATGACCAGGATGATAAGCAGTGGACCCCTGGATGTGTGCAGCAGTAGTGCATGCTCTGCCCTCTCCATTATGCTAACGTGCCACTGAGTAATACCACTGAATTATTTCCTGTGTTTCTCTCCTCCTCCTAAAGAAGCTGTATATCCTCCAGTCAAGAGGAAGCTGGTAGCTTTGCAGTGAACCAATCGATCATTTAAACAGGTTTCCATCTTACCTGTAAGGACCCGTGTATATTCAAGTCCCCAGCTCTTAGGGTGAGGACGAGAGGTGGACATTTCAGGTTCAGAAAGTAAAATTAGGATTGTTCTTCCTGCACGGACCCACCTTTGTTCCAGTACTTAGCAGCATAGGCTGACTGTGTGTCTTTGGACCGTGTGAGGATCTCAGCGTACCCTGATTACTCCACACTCCAAAGCTGGAGCAGGACTCAAAATAAAAAAAATTAAGCTACATACTATGGAAGCTGTTAATTCCCTTGGCTGTATTGTAGGTTTTTCCTGTAGTTGTACTTTTAAGCTACAATGTATCACACTCTCCATAGATAATAATAATAACAATAATAATAATAATAATAATAATAATAATAATAATAATGTATTTAATTTAAAACCTGTGGACGGATATTCTAAAATAGGTGATCATAGCAGCAGCAGACCATGTGACTGTCCGCTAGTTACTGTGAGTACAGTAAATGCACAGCCGAGCTTCATTATCGTCATTAGCATCAATACAGTACATCTTTGTCTGGGGGTAAAAGGCGGCCCGACCTTCTGTTTACCCCTCAGTAGGAGCTGAGCACACAGGGACCACGTCCAGGAGGCGGTGAGCTTGAGGTTACTACGTAAGTGTAAAACAGCAGTAAGGGATTAGCGACGTCTCGTCGTGGGTGACAGGGGGCATTTTGAAGAGGATTTAATCTTACTGGGAATCGGCATGGCCCTAATTCTCATCTTACATAGAATTATTGTTTCATTGTCTTAGGTTTGGTCAGTGATGTCTAACACATGTATAGCATTCAGTTTACAACATGGACATACTGTCCACACTGATCTGAAATATTTTAATTAATTACACTACTAATTACATTTGTGATAATCTGGCCAGTTTATGATTGCTATAGAGAGCCATTTTTGTCAGAATAAAATGTGTTTGGGACAATATTTTACAAGTGGTCCAACATCTGTTCAGTATATTTCAATTCTGTGGACCTAGTGTAACGTTATTTAAACATTATCTGAAGTCTGTCCATCTTTGACAGATTAATCAGATTTAACAGTGTTTTAACTGGTAATCCCTCTTCTTTAGTGATGCCATTTTTGTGAGATAATCAGTTGAGGTTTTTGTCTGGGGATTACAATTCCCATCACACAAAGCAGCCATTTGCAGCAACTCTGCATTTGTTGTTTCTACAATTCAGATTTGGAGGTTCAGCAAAATATAAGGGCCATGATTAACAGGCATGTTGGAGACAGGTCTGGGAATAGGGGGGTGAAGCCCAAGTGGGAGCATCTCCAGGGCGCCCCCTGCAGGTCTGGGTGTGCTCCTCACCTCTGTGCAGCAGTGTTGCTGACACACTGCCTCTAGTTAAGCTATTTATTTTCACTGTTCAGCTCAAGGAACCAGCAATGCAAAATTTTTTTTTTTTTCAGACACATAACAGAAGAAACATTCTTTATTTCTGTACTGCCTTTGAAATCTGTGTTCTTTTGGGTGATGCACTTGCTGGTTATTTCCTCCTTTTTCTCCTCCTAAAGCAGAATTTCATTTAGCAGCAGACTGGGCACTGAGAGCTTTCGGCTAACACAGTGTTAGCATGCGGCCTGCAGGGCCCTGGGACACCCCGAACGCTGCGTTAGTGTTAGCTTCCCGCATGCAGGGCCCTGGGTCACCCCGACTGCTGCGTTAGCTTCCCGCATGCAGGGCCTTGGGTCACCCCGACTGCTGCGTTAGCGTTAGCTTCCCACCTGCAGGGCCCTGGGTCACCCCGAGCGCTGCGTTAGCGTTAGCTTCCCACCTGCAGGGCCCTGGGTCACCCCGACTGCTGCGTTAGCTTCCCGCCTTCATGGCCCTGGGACACCCTGAGCGCTGCGTTAGCTTCCCACCTGCAGGGCCCTGGGTCACTGCGAGCGCTGCGTTAGTGTTAGCTTCCCGCCTGCAGGGCCCTGGGTCACCCCGACTGCTGCGTTAGCTTCCCGCCTTCATGGCCCTGGGACACCCCGAGCGCTGCGTTAGCGTTAGCTTCCTGCCTGCAGGGGTCTGGGTCACCCCAAGTGCTGCGTTAGCGTTAGCTTCCCGCCTGCAGGGCCCTGGGTCACCCCGAGCGCTGCGTTAGCGTTAGCTTCCTGCCTGCAGGGCCCTGGGTCACCCCGAGCGCTGCGTTAGCGTTAGCTTCCCGCCTTTAATCGGGCGTCGCGTGGAGCTGAGCGAGACCCTCATTAGCATGCCAGTGGTGACCCCTGCAAAGGCGCATTAAGGCTCAGACAATGTACGTTCATTCCCTAGCTTTGATATTCATTAGCTGTGGATCCATAGAAAGAGAGAAAATACAAGGAGACGACACAGTGACTGTGGGTTACTGCAGCAGCCGGAGTGCATGGGCCCAGGGTGATTTGATGGCACAAAATCCTGGAGAGCCCTGAATCGTAACATTCTGTAAGAAGGATCTAGATATGAATTATTAAAGTTGGTGGAGGAGATCGCCTGTTGTACCTTTGAGTACTGTGCTCAACACACTCAGCAGTATGAACTGGAAACATGAATGATTATGGGTGTAGGTTGCTTTTCATAAGTCCGTGTGCTAAGCTGATCAGCAGTGCTGAACACTGAGCCATGAGTGTCCTGTTCGGCCCCTCCTGCCCCCCCCCCCCCCCCCGGATGGCCAGCGGCCGTGGCTGTCCAAAATGCCACGTTTCTTTTCTTTGGGTTTGAACACCCCTGACTCGCTGCACCTTTGCGTGCGGCAGGAGATTTTTTTCTGGAGGGAAGAGCAGCTGAGGAGCGAGCTGCAGAAAGAGAGAGGGAGAGAGAGCCCGGAGTCTGCCTTTGAACGCCCCCATACCCAACAAAAGCCGCCTGAGCACGTGTTCAGGGGAATCGCAGGCGCTGAACTTCTCCTAGAGCCGCTGGGGTCGTCGCTAACATGGCGGCAGGAGGGCAGGAAGTTTGGGCAGGTCTGGCAGGCCGGGAAACCTCAAAACACTGATCTCAGCGTAAATCGAGAAGGCCTCACGATGCCACCCATTCTCAGTTTTTATTTTGAGCCCATGACCAGCTAGGAAGAAAAACTGTTTACTTATGAAACAAAAAACACATAACTGCAATGATTGAATCGTTTATTACTCATACTAGAGTGTAAAATATACAAATCAACCACCTTTAGTACCATTTCTGATGTAAAAATGCAAGAATGTCTTTCAGAAATGGAATGACACAAATAAATAAAAATGATAAACAAACAAACAAGCAAATAAATAAGAATATTCCATAGGATCAAATAGATTCACAGAATGTATAAAGTACAATGTGAAACTGAAAGAACTGGCAATATCTGCAGATTTCAAAATGTAAGACATAAGAGGTTTCCACTGCAATGTCCTGAAAATATATTTAAAAAGGTACTTATTTAGCTCGGACTGGACTGCACTGAAATTGAACTAATATGTGTTAATTTAGCTTGTACTAAAAAGACTGTGTTCTAAAAAGATATTAAAATGTGCAAATTTAGCTAGCACTAAAATGTTCTGAAAATATATTTGAAAAGCACCAATTTAGGTTTTGCTAAAATATTCCAAATATATATTAAAATGTGCTAATTTAGCTGGTACAAAAAAACTAAATATATTAAATATATTCAAAATAATTACTCTGAACTAAAATATATCAAAATTTATCTAAAATATACTAATTTTCTCAAAATATATTTAAAAGGCACTAATTTATTCTGAACTTAATTGTACTGAAAATGCAAAGACAAAATGTGAAAATTTAGCTTGGTACTACAATGTAATGAGAATGAGTGTAAATGCACTAATTTAGCTTGTGCTGCCATGAAAATTCACCAGAATCGCGCCTGTTTATCTTGGAAAAAAGACGTGAGAACGAGCTGTGTGCCGTCCAGGTCCGAAAGGGGTAACGGGGTGTGTTGAGGGGGCCAGCAGCCCCAGGCTTATGTGGACTAGGCCAGAGTGAAGGAGAATCGAGGGGCTGATAGGGTCCATAGGACAGCAACTCACTTCATCAGTCCCTCAGACAGCTTGCTGTTTACACAATTTAAATAATTTGTATTGGCAGATATTTTCTGAAGGGCTACAGGTTAATTACCTCACACTCAGCGACATGAGGAAGTCTTCTTTCAGGATTTAAGGGTTTTGTGTGTTAGTCTGAACATTTAAATCACCAAAGCATTAAAATGAGCCACTAGACCTATTAATAGTTATCCTTTTTGATTTCTTTTAATCAATGATTATGATAAACATATAATGATATTTAAATAATGAGGAGCAAAAACATGTCAGTGAAAAACTGCTCAAAATGTTTCACTGCACCTCTTACATTTTTTAAATGTATTTAAATATATTTGTTCATAAAATCTTACAAGTAGGTGATTAAAAATGATAGTAATAATAATAATAATAATAATAATAATGCATTCTTTTGAACAGACCATGAAAACCCACAATATCATATCAGCATTAACTTTGAAAATACAACCTGCCATTTTCTCATGCGCCGTGAGAAAACAAAAGTGCAGAATCCATTTGAACCATAAAGATCCTCTGCTTCACATCAGGGAAGCTTCCGGTTTGATCTCAACGTTTCCGGACGTTTCTGTGTTGACATTAACTGGGAGTGAGGATGTGCTGAACGTGAGGAGCAGGAGGGAGCAGCAAGCACAGCCATGTCCCTGAGATGGGGGGGCGGCGGGGGGGGGACTCATCACAATCCCTTTGATTAGATGCATCAGCTATTAACATGCATGTGGGCAGGGCAGCTCAACAGTCAACCACCCCCCACCTACCCCCCCACCGCCATCCAGAAAGATGACAGCGGTTCAGCAGGAAATACAAAACACAAAAATTGCCAGCTTTGCCCCTCGGAGCCGTACGATGCGCCGTTACAGATTTGTGGAGAGGAAGGCAGAGAACATTCCGGAGATGGACACGGCAGCCAGGAGTGACCTTGCTGAGCCCGCGCTTTCACCATCCGTCTGGAGATCCGCTCACAAAGCTCTCTGATGGAGCATGATGGGGGATCTAGCTGTCAGGACACCCCACATGGCCAGCAATTGGGCTGTCGGAACATCCCACACGGTCAGTAACAGGGGTGTCGGATCACCCCACACGGTCAGTAACAGGGGTGTCGGAACATCCCACACGGTCGGTAACAGGGGTGTTGGGACGCCCCACACGGTCGGTAACAGGGGTGTTGGGATGCCCCACATGATCGGTAACAGGGGTGTTGGGACGCCCCACGCGGTCGGTAACAGGGGTGTTGGAACACCCCACACGGTCGGTAACGGGGGTGTTGGAACACCCAACACGGCTGGCAATCGATGGTGTCGGGACACCCCACACAGTCGGTAACGGGGGTGTTGGGATGCCCAACATGGGTGGTGACGGGGGTGTCGGGATGCCCTGCACATGACAATGGAGGTGTCAGGACCCCCCACGTGGGTGGCGATAGGGGTGTTGGGACATCCCACACATGATAATAGGGGTGTTGGGACTCCCCACACGGATGGCAATGGGAGTGTTGGGGGGGGGGCCCATTTGACCAGCGATGGGGGTGTTGGGTCGTCCCACATGGCCGGCAATGGGGGTATTGGGTCGTCCCACATGGCCAGGTGATAGGGGTGTTGGGATGCCCTACACACAAGGAGATGGGGGTGCTAGCACGCACCCACACAGGCTGAGCACAGCCCCATGTCCTTGGCGCCCCCCTGGCCTTCACCTTGCCCTCCCCGCATAGTGAATTTTATGGCTAATTTCCGGCAATTTATCCTGGCAGTTTCAGATGAAATTCCAGCGGGAATAATGTGCATAATTTGCATAAATCACCCTGATAGAATGCATATCAGCATGTAGCGCCTGTCTGCAGCTGCAACATTTACTTTGTAATCAAAACTGACTCATTCACCCGGCTGCGCAAACCCCGCCCGTGTCTGCCGGGGCTCGCGATGAAGCCGCCACGTCTGTGTTCGCGCGGGTAAAGTGCATGGAGCATGTGCAAGCAGCCACTAATGGCTGGGACAGGGAGGCCGGGCTGTTGCCGTAGCGATGGCTGACGGAGACTGTGGATGCGTTTAACAAACAGATCGGGGAGGAATCGGCCGGCCTGCTTGCAGAGGAAATGTGGAGGGAGATGAAGTGCCTGGGGGTACACGGCATGGGGGGGGCATTCAAAGATCCCACGTCTGTCTGCAGAAATGAGGCTGCGGCCAGCCAGCGGCGTCCGGAGGCCGTGATCCGATGTGACGTTCCGGGGGGGCGCTGTCGTGACTGCGATCAGGAGGAGTTAAATCGCTGGTGACGAAAGCGGCAGGACAGGGGTCTGCGGCCACGCGAAGGCTGGCTGGCGGGATTTTTAGCATGTGCAACAAAAAGAAGGAAAACAAGGAGGAGGAAGAGAGACGGGAGCGAGGAGGAGGAAGAGAGACGGGAGCAAGGAGGAGGAAGAGAGACGGGAGCGAGGAGGAGGAAGAGAGCCGGGAGCGAGGAGGAGGAAGAGAGACGGGAGCGAGGAGGAGGAAGAGAGACGGAAGCGAGGAGGAGGAAGAGAGCCGGGAGCGGGGAGGAGGAAGAGAGACGGAAGCGAGGAGGAGGAAGAGAGCTGGGAGCGAGGAGGAGGAAGAGAGACGGAAGCGAGGAGGAGGAAGAGAGCCGGGAGCGAGGAGGAAGAGAGCCGGGAGCGAGGAGGAGGAAGAGAGACGGGAGCGAGGAGGAGGAAGAGAGCCGGGAGCGAGGAGGAGGAAGAGAGCCGGGAGATGACACATAAAGCAGTAAAGCGAGACGCGCCGAGACGCCGCCACACACACCAAAGGTGCTCAGGGACACATGGGCCAGCTGCTGCACCCTCCTATGCACCTCCTCAAGTATGACTTAACTCACAAAAATACTGTGTCATGGTCAGTCAGCCTGCAGCTGAGGCGTCTAAGCCGCTGCAGTTTAATGAACACAAATGTGCGTTTTACCACGGCCACTTTCAGAGTTGCTCATGTAATGATAATAATTATAACACTAATGATAAGCGCTCAGTGATGAACAGTACAGTAATGCACTGTACACTGAGTAATAAATGGATGAAGCAGGATAAGCATGGAAAGAACAGAGGGATGAAAGTAAGCAAAGCAGATTGGAGGTGGAGAGAACAAGGAGAAGGGGGGGGGTTACAAATATCAGGAGGAAGGGGGATTCCAAAAAGTGTGGAAGGAGGAACAGCGAGGAGCCCTGAAGAGGAAGATCTATGAGCATCGCGGGCTGGTAGGGCAGGAGAAGGTCAGACTGATAGGGGGAACAAGATTGTTAAGGAGTGAGGAGAGCGACTTCAGAATGGATGAGGAATTTCATGGGGATCCAGCGAGATCCCAGAAGAGGAACCACATGGGGTGTCTGCTGAGGCCTCAGCTCTTGGTGGGCTCTGCATGGATGGTCTGAGGCTCCTCTCCTTCCTCTTCCTCTCACCCACATGCGGCTCTCTGAGGCTCAGCGGGGCTCCGAGAGCAAGTGGGGGGCGGGGAGGAGGGGGCGGCGGCTTTTCCAGCAGACAAGTCGGTGACATTTAGCTCCTGTCTGGTCGCGGACTTCATGGTTACCGTTTATGAATTTTCATAATGAGTGAAATGAAGGTGTAAGGAATGTGGAGACTGATGTACCATACAGGGAAATCTCCTGCCCTGTGAAGGGGGGGGGGGAGGGGGCTCTGGGAGGAGAGCACTTCAAGGGTTTATTATGATACTCAGAGAAATCCCGTGCCCTGTCATGGGAGGTATAGGAGGGTTTGGGGGGGGTGGCACTTTAATAGTTTATTTTAATACCTAGAGAAACCCCCTGTGCCCGCTTAAGGGGGTGGGTACGGGGGGTTTGTGGGGGGGATGGGGGGAGGGTTGCACTTTAAGGGTTTATTATGATACTCAGAGAAATCCCGTGCCCTCATATGGGAGGGATAGGGGTCACTGTAGAGGCCACTGGGGGGCGCTGTCTGATTCATGGTGGACTGTCGTTGCTTTCAGATCCATTAGAGACCCACAGACAGGTTAGGGTTAGGGGGGCTGCTTAAGAGCCCGTTCTGGTGGGGGGGGGGTTACCTGATACAGCCCCAGGATGCCTTGGAGCCCCGTTCTGGGGGGGGGGAGGTGAAGAGGAAGATTAATAGCATTTATTTCCCTGATTAGATTTGCAGTGCGCTAATTAAAAGATGTTAGGACACCGGCCCAGCCAAGGATCACTGCATGCTAATGAGGACCAATCGGCTTCTTGCTCTAATTTCCTACTTAATGAGAACACCCCCCCCTCATAAAGTTTGAAGGGTGAAAGAGGGGGAGGATGAGGACCAACCTGAAGCTATATTACTAGGTTCCTCATTATCACCATTAAGACCCGTGTTTTACAAGCTCAGCAAAAAAGTGGAACGAAATTCAATTATGCTAAAGGGTTGTTGAGAGATAAAAAAAAAACATTTTATCATTAGTCAATTAAGAGGAATGTTATGTGTCTGAAGGTCGCACACTCTGGTCTTATATAACGGTAATCCGTTTTAAGATGACTGCTGTAGTATTTTAATGCATGAACACATTCATCAAATCTTCAATTAAGAATCAGCTTGGGCCTAGTTGAAGTGATGCAGTGTCTCACCTGGGTGGCGGAAGCAGGAATCTGGGTCTTCCAGAATGTGGAATCATGGGTCTCCAGCTTCATGTGGAGATGCTGTGTCTTTTTTGGATGATGTTAGAGACCTGACTGTGATTAACATGGTCAATGGACTTTACCACTGTGATTAACAGTTGTCTTCAGGTCCCTCACACCAAGTTAGAATGTTCTAGAACAAAGAGCGAAGGGAAAGGGCCTGTGAAGCGTGGCGTCTACTCGTAGAAGAAACTCACGCGCTTCCTAAAACCAGCATGTTTAACAGAAGGAACTGGAACCAAGTGGGGAGTGGATGTAAAAGTGGCGAATGAGGTAAATGATGGTAAATGTTGGTTAATGATGGTGAATGAAGGCTGATGTCTCTCACTCTTTTCTTTGCTGGAACGCCTTATTCATTTGCAGGAAGATGTTTATCATTTTCATTAATTTGACACACAATCACTTGGGCTGGAGAGCGAGGCAAACAGCACTCAGAAAGACGGCTTGCTGTGTCATTAAGACATGGTATGTTCCCCGCGTCCAGTGATGAGTGAAGAAAAAGATAACTGCAATAATAATAATAATAATAATAATAATAATATAACACATTCCCTTTATAAAGCACTTTTCAGTAAAATGCTTTTCAAAGAAGCTAAAATGTACATTTATGTATAAATCACATAAAGTTAACAACAAGTATACATTAGTTAAGTAGTATGGCTCAATTCAAGACTGCAGTGCTAAGCAGGACTGGGAATGTAACTGGAAATGTGACTCGAAATGTGACTGGAAAGATGATTGGGAATGTGATTAGGAATATGACTGAGAAATTAACAGGGATTTTACTGGGAATGTCACTGGACACGTAACAGTGTATCTAACTTGGAATGTGATTGGGAATGTATCTCAGAATGTAACTGAGAATGTAAACGGGAATGTAACTGGGAATGTAACTGAACAAACTCCTGTATTGGGAATGTGCCTGTGATCAGTCTGCGTGAATAATAATATAAAAATAATAAAAATGCCAACTTCCACATACTCAGTCCTGCCTGATGTTTCTTACTTCCTGCAGACTTGTTAAGCAGATTAGTCTGTGCGGGTGACAGTGATGTACGCTGGACTTTCTCCAGTGTGACACTCGGTGGGGGCAAATCTGCTGCCCCACCACACAAAAGCAGTCTTGGGAACTACTTTCAGCAATGGGTTGGACTTCCAGCATTTCTCAGGGCAAGCGATTTGGGGCGATTATAAGGATGACATCAGTGCCCCTCTTGACAGGCGCTGTGCCGTCACACAGGAGACAGCAATCAGTGAAATCACACAGCGGTCGCGTGCAGGCCACCCTGACAACCAAGCCCCCCCCACCCGTACATTTTCCAGCTGAACTGGTTTCATGATGAATCATTACGGCGTAAATGTGGTGAACGCAGTGGCAGAGGAGATGTACAAGCAAGGGGAGAACTTCAAGTGGGCAAAATGTATAAAGACCATCTGGAAACTGGGCCAACACAAGATTGCTGGTAGCATACTGGACCAGCACAAGTGTGCTGGAAACACACTGGACCAGTGCAAGTACACTGGAAGCATACTGGACCAGTGTTAGCATGCTGGAAACATATTGGACCAGTACGAGCATGCAAGAAACAGACTGGACCAGCAAAAGTGTGCTGGAAACATACTGGACCAGAAGCAGCATGCTGGAAACATACTGGACCTGCATAAACTTGTTGGAAACATACTGGACCGATTACAAGTGTGCTGGAAATATACTGGACCAGTTCAAGTATGCTGGAAACATACTGGACCAGTATGTATGTGCTGGAAATATACTGGAGCAGTGAAAGCATGCTGGTAATATACTGGCCAGGAACTCCAGGAGGGACGTGATTCTAGAAGGCCGGAAATAACATTCATGCACTGCATGTGCTCCACCTTCAATGCGTCAGGCTGGATTCAAACCACAGAAACGTGTCATTCACCTGGAGCACAGCAAAGCCAGACAGGACCAGATAGGACTAATTAAAACTTTCAGTGTCTGAGTCACTGAACCAAGGCTGTATGAGTGCTGCTTTCCAAACCGCAGTTTAATATCATTTAAATTGTTTTCATATCATCAATCTCCGTTGTGACCATTCAGGTCAAGAAAAAAATCTGGTATTTATGTTTGTCTGGTTATTGCAGGTCAAGTAAATGGGTGTTTTTTACAGTGATGTTGTAGATTGTAGCAGTAAAACCAAACAAACATGCCCTGGGAGAGAATACAGCTAATGTCATCACGTTATTGAAGGTGACCTACCCTGCATGCCCAGTCTAGATTAATCACGAGGTAGTTATTGGCTCAGATCTAATCAAAGACATGGAGAGCCTCTATATCACAGCGACAAGGAAATTTTATGCAAGAAATGTGTCGGTGGCTGGGGAAATTTCCATCCTGATCTCACATAGTGTTTAACAAATTAACAGTTTAGTTATAGATACACATAAACCAGTAAAGATATAAAATATTAAAATAAAATCTTTGCTCTGTAATCACATAACCATTCATCGATAGTCATTTTTACTATCGGCTATAGTTTTATTTGAAAGCCAATGAAAAAACTCCGTGTGACACACCTGTCACATGATTTTTATGGTGCCCCGCCCCCTACGCAGTGATTGGAGGATCTCCCAGGTCTCCGGCCTGGAGGTAAATCCAAGGACCACTCCAAGATGGCCGAGTCATGGCTTCTGCTGGCTTATGGCATAACCTTAATTATCCTTTATAAGCCTCTGAACATCTGCGTTTTGAAGCATAGAATTGGGGGGGGGGGGGGGGGGGTTGGGTCAGAGGGAGGGGCTGGTGCAGGTACAGAGATGTCTCCCATCTAATGTGTCTTATTTTCTGCACTCGGACCTGTCCTTTGCTAAAAAGATGTATTCCTCAGTTCCTCTCCACAGAGTACAGTAGGCATAACTCAAGGGGCCCAATATAACACACTTCTCCTGTCATTACCCCACTAGGGTTTGCGAGGTACCTGTGGAAGAAGAAGACCACAGCAGCCTGACAAGCACCACACCAGGATGCTGTCTGTGTTGGTCAGGGGAAGATAACATAGAGAGACGTCTCTCGTCTCTCTTTCCAGCACAGCTGTAAAACACACACAAGAACAGACCAGCAAATGTCCGCAGGCGTAATCAAGCCGATAAGGTGATCCCGCCACAAAGGGTTTCTGGAGCAGTTAGCTTGGGAAGGAATATCACTCCTCAGTGAGGATCATTTTATTATTACTGTTATTGTTGTGATAATAATTAAGAGGAGCACGCCCTGCCTGTTATACTAGTGCCAATTCTGAAGTTTTTTCTAACTTTCACAAGAGCATTGTTTCTGCAACAATTGTATTCCACTTCCGGAATCCAAATGGCTGCCCTTTAAGAACGACGCTTCAGTATTTGTCAGGCGCAAGGGAATGTGAGAGGTCACTGCGCATCAGCAGCACTGTGCAGTCCGCAGAGAAGCCATTTATCGCCTTCAAATCCTGGACACGCTAGGAATCCCTCGGTGTTGCCCCACCTATGATTATTATCACGATATTGTCTGATACAGACAAGCTTTAATTGAATTCTAAAAAAAATGGTGCAGTAACACTTAGTTATTTGATTTTTCCCATGAATGTTTTGATAGAGTCACAGTGCACATCGCTGACCAGGTTTGTTAAAAACACACCGTCGATGTGACATGCGCCTATTTCTCCATCTTTGACGCTTCTGCTGATTGTAACGAGTCACATTAGGAGCAAAAAGGAGACGTAACTTGACTGTCACGGCCCCTAATCCCCAGCTGAGTGATGCTCGCCGACATTCCCGCCGTCTCACAGAAATATAATTACTGCCGCCTAGTTAATGGCATCCTACAGACCTTTCCAGGAATTCACAACATGACCCACTGCAATTCCTGAGGTTTCGTCCCAGCGAAGCAGATGTGCTTTCCAGGGCTACGTCAACACTTACTGCCGACGGACTCTCACCTCCGTCTCGCTCGTTTGGAAACAGTGCCGTGTTTTGGCAAGAGGCCAATCGATGTAAATGCTGCAGTACGACGAAGGTTTAATAGGACTATAAAGCAACGTATGAATACGACCAGGAAAGGTGCGGGGGAGCATTGGGGATCAGAGAGATGGCGGCGGGGGCTCAGCAAAGCACATGGGCCCCAAAGGTGGGCTTCACCACTGCCCCCCCCATTCCACAATAAATAAGTAGTATTACTATATGATTAATACATTTAAAAAAAAAAATACAAAATACATCGTAAATAAGTGGTGCTTTGAATGTGTTTTTTTTTTTGATTACTTAACTTTAATTGTGTTAATTTTGATACCCCAATGGGGAAATAGTATGAGCATGTATTTTTTATACAGTTTAATTTATACAATTTAATTCCTAAAACAAATACAGAAATGTCTTTTTTTGGTGAAGGTATTGCAACATGCTTGTCGATGAGGTTAATCGGTGAGGCGTTCTGACACTGCAGAAGACGTGCAGTTCGTCGTCCGAGACAAAGCAAAACTTCTAAATCTCCAGCATGAACTTTGCCATATGCTCGACACTCTGCTCCTGAGGCGGAACTACATAAATAGGATAAGAGGCATCGGAATAAGGTCAAAGAGTTGGCCTTTGTAACCAAGGAAACACATTTAGCCTCTGCTCCGCATCACATTCCCCTGCGTCACCTGATCAGCCATGTGACGCCTCCATGGGCTTGTAAGCCAGAAATAAACCACAGAAGTGTCCTTTTCTCAGGTAATACCTGCTGTTTTATTTACGTGCATAACAGTGTGAGAGCATTGTAATAAATCATAAATCAATCAAATAAAACCCTGCAAAACCTGCAGAGCTTCTCCACCCAGGGAACAACATGGAGACATATATCTTTTAGAAGCCCCAAGATCACCCAAGAGGTGATTCTCAGAGTACAAAACAGATAGTACTGGACTTTTACAATATGAAAGATGGACTGTTTCCTGGCATGGAGCTGGGGAGTGGAGGGAGGAGCTGTTGTGATGGCAGCAGGCAGGAATGATCCCCAGTAGGACTTCTTAGCTGGTAGCTGAATGTGCTCCAAGATAGCACCCCCTGAATGAGACTGGCAGAATTGTTCATAATATTGTCCAATTTTTCCAACATCCTCTCATCTGCTACTGCCTCCAGTGGCCCCAGCATCAGTCCCGTGACGGAGGTGGCCTTCATGGTGAGTTTGTTCAGGGTCAGTCCCGTGACGGAGGTGGCCTTCTTGGTGAGTTTGTTCAGGGTCAGTCCCGTGACGGAGGTGGCCTTCTTGGTGAGTTTGTTCAGGGTCAGTCCCGTGACGGAGGTGGCCTTCTTGGTGAGTTTGTTCAGGGTCAGTCCCGTGACGGAGGTTGCCTTCTTGGTGAGTTTGTTCAGGGTCAGTCCCGTGACGGAGGTGGCCTTCTTGGTGAGTTTGTTCAGGGTCAGTCCCGTGACGGAGGTGGCCTTCTTGGTGAGTTTGTTCAGGGTCAGTCCCGTGACGGAGGTTGCCTTCTTGGTGAGTTTGTTCAGGGTCAGTCCTGTGATGGAGGTGGCCTTCATGGTGAGTTTGTTCAGGGTCAGTCCCGTGACGGAGGTGGCCTTCTTGGTGAGTTTGTTCAGGGTCAGTCCCGTGACGGAGGTGGCCTTCTTGGTGAGTTTGTTCAGGGTCAGTCCTGTGACGGAGGTGGCCTTCATGGTGAGTTTGTTCAGGGTCAGTCCCGTGACGGAGGTGGCCTTCTTGGTGAGTTTGTTCAGGGTCAGTCCCGTGACGGAGGTGGCCTTCTTGGTGAGTTTGTTCAGGGTCAGTCCTGTGACGGAGGTGGCCTTCTTGGTGAGTTTGTTCAGGGTCAGTCCTGTGACGGAGGTGGCCTTCATGGTGAGTTTGTTCAGGGTCAGTCCCGTGACGGAGGTGGCCTTCATGGTGAGTTTGTTCAGGGTCAGTCCCGTGACGGAGGTGGCCTTCTTGGTGAGTTTGTTCAGGGTCAGTCCCGTGACGGAGGTGGCCTTCTTGGTGAGTTTGTTCAGGGTCAGTCCCGTGACGGAGGTGGCCTTCTTGGTGAGTTTGTTCAGGGTCAGTCGTGTGGTGGAGGTGGCCGTACTGATGAGTTTGGCTGAGCATGTGTGGCTTTTCCGTAATTGACACTCCTTCCCCAGCCAGTCACAGCGTAGAAGAGTACACTGGCCATTATGTGCTGTTAGAACTTCCTCAGAAGTTTGTTACACTCATCAAAAGACCCAGCCTCCATCAGAAAACAGAGCCTGCTCTGGCCATTCCTGTACAGCGCCACATTTCGACATTGACGTAAGTCAGCCCTGCAACATTTATCTGTCAATGCTTGGTCTGCAAGCAAATACAAATATTTGTAAGGGAAATACAAATGAATCCAAGCTACCCTCCTTAGCCATACTTTTGTTGATAGTGGAAAACTGCATTGATGTACTGATGGTGTGACACGACACTAAGGGACCGTCACCTGAGGAAATCTGTAAAGCACTTTGTAACAATGCTCCTATATCAGGTATAGACGTGAATGATTATAAACAGATGTGATGGAAAGTGTAGACGGGCTAAGATGAAGAACAACCTTTGAGCAGGGAGTGAAGGAACTTGCCGAGCCTTTTACTGAACACTCCGCTCCATTCCAACAGAAAATCTGAATGTGTGGATTTTTTTCCTCTTCAAGTGACATGTAAAATATTAAACAAACCACATTTAATCTAAGAATGTAGCAAACACTTCACTTCAAACCATGATCTGAGGACATAATGTCAAGTGCTTTTTTACAAATGATGTTTGTAAAAAAAAAACCTTTGCCGAAACGTGGGTATGTCAGGAATCCTGTTCATTTTAATAATTCATATGCAATATGTCGCCAGCAGCTGTCTACGGGACAGAAATGGACCGCTTTTAAAAGCAAGTCCAGAAATGTGCCTCCTCTAAAATAACTAACGGTGAAAAAGAATGTGCTGGTTTTAGTCTCCAGAACGTTCGACGTGTACTGGTGCAGTCGGTGGAGCTGCTGCCGCGTCACTGCGGGGGAACCACGCGGAGCGTTGCTCTCTTATTCACGTTAGTGCGTGTGTTCTTCACCATCGTGCTGCCATCTGCATGATCTCCAAGCCAAGTCCTTGTATCACATTTTATATTTACATTTTGTTCAACACTGCCGCATTTGCAAGCAGGGCCGCACGTGACCACTGCTCCCAGATCCCACGTTTTACACGAAATTTTAAGCATTTAGAATTTAATAACTGTTATATATAATAACTATTTTATAAATGTAACGCGGTAATGTCGCACTATGTCTTAAGATTTTTTTAGGGCATGTTATTAAAATGCATCAGTGTAAAATCATTTGCTTAGCTAACGATGTAATCTTTTCCAGATGAATAAGTTCTGATGGCTGCCTAATAAGATTGTTATTATGTGTAATTATCTGTTCTGTCGTTACTATGGAGAGCTCTGTGGGCAAGTAGGTTGTTCCATGGTTTCTTGCTACCAGGGTCATGGGTTCAGCTCCTACTCTGGTTCTTTGTGTGGAGAATTCCTGTTTATGGTGCCCCCCCCTCACCCCCAACTGTGAAGTCACACCTCTGAGGTATGTGAGTGTCCCCAGTGACTGGCTGGTGTCCCCATGTCTCATGCCTACTGACTCTGGCTCCCGGCTTGCAATGGATGATGCCTTTTGGAAAATCAATAAATAGCTGTTATTAGGGTAATGCTTTATTTGGATACATAGAAATTTGGTTTACAGAGGGTATGCGGAGAATTTGTAACATTTCAACAACTTACTAGTTGAGATTCAACAATTACTGTAACATCAGTTGAGTGAGTAGTCAAATTCAATTAAATTATTCTAACAATATGTAGGCATGTTCATGAGTCATTACATGTACTCTGTATACCGTGTATTCTGTTAAACACTGTTGCTGAATCTCAGCTAAGTTGCTGAAATGCTACAAATACTCTGTACAGTAGGCAGATTATCCAAATAAAGTATTACCTTTATTGGTAATGATTAGCAAAAGCAATACAAAATGCAAGCTAATTCAAACAGAATATGATTGGCTTCCATTCCATTCCAGTGACATTTCAGAATCAGAACCAGAGAAGTGACATTTATAAATGGTCTCTAATATGTTTTAGCTGTCAGTTGTCTCTGTACCTTTTGGATAAATTTGTGGGACCAAAGATTAATGTTTACATTTTGTTTTGCTGGCAAAATGACCATTGTGTTCATTGTGGTTTTAGTGCTTATTATTCCCGCCATTGAAACAGCAAGCTTCTGCCTGGATACCATTCACAGGATTTCGTTAACATGGAAGATGCCGTTCCACTCATGCATTTACATTTATTTACACATATTCATTATAGATTATTTGTACAATGCTGCTTCCATTGAAGACAGACATAATACATTCAAAGGATATACAAAAATGTACATGCAGGCAGAAGCAGAGCCAGAGAGTCTCCGGTGTTATTCTAAAGGATCTATGAGGTCTGGCTTTTTGGTTCAGGCTTTTCAGACATCGTGGGTGTGGCTTACCAATTGTGACATTGTGGGTGTGGTGTACGAACCGTGACATTGTGGGTCCGGCTTACGAACTGTGAGATTGTGGGTGTGGCTTACGAACTTTGACGTTGTGGGTGTGGCTTACGAACTGTTACATCGCGGGTGTGGCTTACGAACTGTTACATCGTGGGTGTGGCTTACGAACTGTGACATCGCGGGTGTGGCTTACGAACTGTTACATCGTGGGAGTGGCTTACGAACTGTGACATCGCGAGTGTGGCTTACGAACTGTTACATCGCGGGAGTGGCTTACGGACTGTGACATCGTGGGTGTGGTTTACAAACTGTGACATTGTGGGTGACATTGTGGGTGTTTTTCTTCCCTGCTTGTGAGATGTTGCTTACTCTCCTCTGTTGTCTTCTTTCTCTCCCTTTCCCCCATTTAATGCACCATACTATATAAATGATGTACTAATGGATTGCCACACACTCTTGTCAAATGCTTTGGGGTGAATGTGTTGTGAAAGGCACTATATAAAAATAAACTGAATTGAACTGAATTTCCTTAGCAGCCCTATAATCCAGTATGGGAGTTCAGGAGAGATGGATCATAGGAATGACTTGTGAGGTCAAAGACAACAGCAACTGGTGCGGTGACACGGGCAGACGTTCAAGCCTTTGGGAAGATGCTGCAGTATAAATGAGAGGTGACTGCAGCTTCAGCCAGTAGATCAGCAGGATGAGGTAGATGTAGTCTATGGATGTTGCAGTACAGTAATTTGCAGGATCAGATCAGATGTACCATATGTTGGGAAGGCTTAGATTGTTGTCGAGGATCTCACTGAGGTTTTAGCAGCTATTATATGGTTTTTTTGTGCAGTGAGACACTGGCAGGGATAAGGAGTATCTCAGTCTCCAACAGATTGAGTTTCAGATGGTCAGTCGTCCAGGAACAGATATCAGCAGTAAAGTAGGAACTGATGATGTAAGAGGAAACTGTGAGCCGGGGGTGTGAAGCCACTTCACAAGTCATGAGAAGAGATAGGAGAGCCGAGGGTTGTGGTGAGTACAGTCGATGTAAAAGGTCTGCCCACCCTTACTGACACTGCAGGCTTGCATAACTGTAGATTGTAGACACAACCCCCACCGAACGACACTTTATGGAAGCACTGCTTGCATCTATTACTGCATGAAGTGTTTCTGACTTGGAATCTATCAGCTTTACACACCTGGACTCTGCAATCTGCAGCTGCAAAGCATGATGGCGCCGTGCAGCAAGCCTCACCGCAGGAATGCTGCTCTGCGCATGTGAAGCCGTGTGGCCTTTGTACCAACCGTACCTCTTAGAAGGCCATAGTTTGTCTTCCCAAAAGGCATTTCCAAAATCCAGACAAGCTTGGGGGGGAGGGGCTTCCATTTTGCCACCATCCCCTATAGACCCGGCATGCGCAGAATGTTGTCACTTGCAGGAAATGACCACAATCACAGTAAGGTACCAGCAAAACAGCTTCAAGGAAATCCTACAGGAAAAGCTGGTTTTTATTTTCTGTTAATGAGACTCACTTTCATCGAATGCAGATGTGGACACACTTTCCAATGTCACTGGGTACCCCTGAAAAATGCATATTTTTATTTCAGTTGTTCTAATAATTATCTATGCATTTTATTATTATTATTTTATTAATTTCAAGGCAACATTAAAGATGAAAAAGTGTCTGACATGATTTATCTTGAGGATTTACATCACAAAATGTAATTTCAATAAGGGTGTATAGATTTGCTTATTTATTTATACCTAATGTAGTCATACTGGTAAGAGTATTATAGTAACAGCAGAGTAATGACAGTGTAATGACAGTACCAAGAAGCATAGAGTCTATCCATCAATGGGTGATTCATACTATACTGAAGCAAGTAGACCGAGAAAGACTCAAGCCTAAAAGCACAATGTTAGCTGACAAAAATAATTGATATTTATCGTCACTGATACTGAACATAAATACTTGACACTGGGGAAGTCTGTATTCTCTGTGTTTAATTTCAAGTTTATGGTAAGAAGACAAATACAGGCGTCATGGTTCCCAGTCATTCTGAACAGCATCATCACTTCAATCACACACAATGGCATCAGTAAATCTCCAGAGCTGCGAGCCGGGCGTGAGCGCAGTCCATCCATCCACGGCTCCTCTTTATTTATCACGGCCCGCCGGCTCTGGGAGGACGGACCCCGGCCCGCGTCTCTGTCTCGCCTGATGCATCACTCAGCAGGTTGGGGTTCCCAGTTTCATGTATGGGGGGAGGAAACAAGGTTGGGGTGTAAAGCATAAATAACCTGTGGGACACTGGCTAGGATGTCTCTAGCTTATGGGGGCCACTTCAGCTGTATTTTTGTCTGAAAGAACATAAAAATGATATGGGTGGGGGGGGGGTGAAACTCTAAAGCCGAGCCGGAGGATGGAGCGCTGGTGGAGCTGAATGACGTTACGTTTTTTTTTCCTCTGTGGAAAAGGGAAAATCGATCTACAGACCAGACCTAACGATGGATTAAAAGCACGTTGCGGGCTGTTATAGAACCGTCTCGTGGGCCGGTACTTTGAGACCCCCCGCTTGGGGCTGGACTCACTGGTCTGTCGTGTGACACGAATCCACCCTCCTCGACTCAGCTCTCCCCGGGGCTTCATGCCGCTGATGAAGCATCATCCTCTATCCCATAATATCCCAACGGAAGCTGAGTCGTGTTTCGGTAATCATGAAGCTACAAGCATACAGAATCATGAATGCACAGAGGTCTGGAAAGTACATAAATAGATAACACCAAATCATTAATTTTCCAACCACTCGTGCTAGAATGTGTTGGGGGTCGGGGGAGAGGCTGGAACCTATCCGTGAAAGGATAGGACACAGGGTAGAGGTGCACCCTCAATGGGATGCCAGTCCATCAAAAGGCACATAACCAGTATAGGCTATTTAGAGACACCAGTTAGCCTAGCTCCATGTCTCTTGGTGGTAGGAGAGACCCAGGGTCCCTTTGTGATACTGAGTGGAGGCAAGATTCAAACCAACCCAACCCTGAAGGTGTGACGCGAAACACTACCCACTGTGTGACACAAGAATAAATGACACAGCCATTACCAAACCCCTGCTTTTTCAGATGTATATGCTTTTGAGCTGGAAGTCATTAAACCCATTAAACACATTAAATGCTTCGGATAAACCCATTGTTCCAGTCCCAGTTATGGCTCTGAAAGCAAACATGCATGTAACAGCATTTTCTATTTCCCTGCAGTTCGGCGTGACCATTTTAATGTAAAACCATTTGCACAAAGGACTTGTTTACAACGGAAGTATTTATGAGCACGTCTGAGGTGGTTTAAGGTTTAGTTCTGCTATCATCAGATGGGTTCTGGGACAGTGGCTATAAAGAGATGCTACCCAGCCACAAACCTTAAAGGACAAGGTTGAGGGTCCAGATGTTTGGGTGACCTTTGGACCTCAGGACCTGCTGACAGAAGCTGTGATGTAGATTGGTTTTGGCAGAAGCCCTGCAGACCAGTAACACCCAGTGCAGGGAGGAGAACGTCCCCCAGCCCCCATTCTCTCCAGCCTGAAAAGCTGGAGGCTGTGGTCAGCGTGGCCGTTAGCCGTCGGGGACAAAGAATTCAGCACAGCAGCCTGCCAGAAGCCATCACATCAGGGAGGACTTAGCCGATCGAAGAAGAACAACTGCAGGCCCTGCCGCTCTACATTGGGCTCAGCTTCCAACAGCTGTTTCTTGAGAGGATGCAGATGCAGAATAATGATAATAATGGCAACGTACAGCTCTGGCTTGGAAGTAAAGATGGAGTTCCCATCACACCCAGGAAGTGTTAAGCTTAATGGTGTGAACACTGAGGACCCCGAGTCCACTCACATCAGCCACGCAGGAAGCTAAAGCCAGTAAGTGACCTTTAAATGTGAAATACTCCCTAACAGCTACTCATCATTATGGAGAGGTGTGGGGGGAAAGGCCAATGTGTCATACCTAACTGTTCGTTAGCTGTCCTAGCTTCCTTAGTCGTAGTATGGCGCACTAGAAGACAGTGAATTCACTAGAAATCACTGAGAGGGACTAAAACTCACAGAGAGCCACTGGAAATCACTGAGAGACACTATAATTCCCTGAGAGGCACTGGGAGACACTGAAAAATCACTGTGAGGCACTGAGAGTCACTGAAAATCACTGCAAGGCACTGGGAGACTCTGAAAGTCAGTGGAAGGGACTGAGAGTCACTGAAAGTCACTGGGAGACACTGAAAGTCACAGTCACTGAGAGGCACTAAAACTCACAGAAAGACACTGGTAGACACAGAAAAAGTCACTGAGAAGCACTGAGAGACCCTGAAAGTCACTGAGAGACACTGAAAGTCACTGAGAGGCACTGAAACTCACTGAGAGGCACTGAAAGTCACTGCAAGGCAATGAGAGGCACTGAAACTCACTGAGAGATATTCAGAGAATTTGAAACTCACTCAGAGGTCACAAAAAGACGCGGAAAGACTGAGTACTATGAATGATTTGCTACCCACTATAAATTCTGATGGGATGGACCCAAAACTAGGGAGTGTGACAGCACTACCTGTGGTTGGAAGTTACATCACAGGCAAGTGCATAAACGTGTGCTGTCGTCTTTGGAGTCCAAGTCCACCTTCCATCCCATGCAGGATAATAACTGTAATGTTTTGATATACTTGCTGATTGTTTTGGGTCACTGTGGTGAGTTCTCAGAATCCATATGACATTACAAGTAATATTTGTACTGTTGTAATATAGATTCTGGCTCTGTAGTGTAAAACAAAACGCGTTCCTCAAACGGAACACACAGCCAAATATTACCTGGCACTCCTGTCCCCCACAGGTCACCTGCGGAAAGCAGATTGTGCGAACGGCGGAACACGATCACCTCTCGTCAGACAGTGTTTGTAGGTGTCTCATCCAAAGGGGCTGTGAAAATGCCCCCACCGGAGACTCGACATATAAAAATATCTCCGTGAACATTTCTGGCAGGAACATGCAACAGATTCTGAATGTTGCACAGAAATGGGTCCGTGGAAAGTGTCGCTTTTTGAGATGACTCCAGTCTGAGCAATACCAAAGCATGTGGTTTGGTTGTGCTTCAGCCCGCGATGCTTTCTGTTGCTAGAACATTCCACGATGGTGAGGCTGGTGATGAGTGCCAGTCAACATGACAGAGACAGTGTCTGTTTTACTCTGTGGCTTAACATAAGTCAATTTACTTTCGAAATTCACACAAATCATAACTTAATGTTGGACAAAAGGTGCATGATTTTTGACATCAAAAGAAAGGACGACTGTGTCACACCAGACAGAATCACCAGTTCGGTTATAATTTGGATTCTTCTTTGAATTTTATGATTCTGGATTTTCCCCAGCACTGTTTACACTTGACCTTCCTTTGCAAGGCTCCCAACTGACTGACCTCAGAATAGCAATTTGGCTTTTGCAATTAAAATCCACAAATGCAGCTTATCTTCCAAGTTGCACGCCTCCTTGACAAATTGGTTTCCCTAACATTTGGCCATCAAATATTTTAATATGCAGTTGGTAAAATTGGTCTAATTTTCAGTTTTTAATTGTCTCTTTTCGTTTGAAAACTTTTAACAACATATTCAGTATCTACAAGCATTTTGGTGCAATGTCTGTGAGATGACATTATTGAGTTAAAATATTCCATAAAAGAACATAAAATAAACTTTCACCCACAACAAATAACAATACAGTGGACTTCAAGGGACTTGGCAAAACAGTCCGTTATACCCAAAGTCCGTTATATCCAGAGTTGCTGTATACACAACTACAGGACATCATTTACTCATGCCACACCCCAGCAGACACACTTGTGCTACCACATCCCAACTACGTATCTGCACTGGATATCACCGGCACGCCACGCTCCTTGTAGTCGGAGCTGCATGTCCGTTATAGCGAACAAAACCACAGCTAAAAGCAGCCCTGGGACCAATCTGTTTGTCCGTGATAAGCAAAATTCCGTTATATGCGAGTCCGCTATATCCGATGCTTTTTCTGCTTGCCGCACGGCCGGTGATCTGTCATAAAATACTACCTACCGAGACGTGCTATCGAGCCTTTCTGCGCATGTGCAGTTCCACCGTCTTGGGATTAGGGTTAGGTTTTAGGGGTTAGGGTTAAGGTAAGGGTTTTAGGGGCTATTTTGGGGGGTTAGGGTTAGGGTAAGAGTTAGGGTTAGGGCTATCGATTAGCACTACGGTAGCATTTTTTGACAAGGCAGCATATATTGACAGAACACCGGGACCAGTGGACCTCATCCGTTATAGACGATATTCCGTTTTAAGCGAGTCCACTATAACGGGATTTTACTGTAGTACAACTTTCTCTCCCCAGTGTTTTATTTGTTTCCCATTTATTTTTCCTATGTATAGCTAAAATTATTTAGACTTGTGTGTAACCTTGCACTCATTAAAATGTATGTAAAAGGTATGTATTAATTTTGCACTTGTTTACAAGCAATGGCAATGTACCTAACAAAATATTAATAGGCTATTCTGTATTTCAGCTGATGTCCAGCACTTGTCAAAAACATTATGTGTCAAGAGAATCAGGGAAAGTAGCAAAATGACAGCTCACAATGTCTGCAAAAATGAAGCCTCAGGAGAAAACAGACATATTAAAACCCCCCCATGCCTTAAAGTATATCAAAGTGACTTCTGTCAGCGTCACATCAGAGGGAAAAAAACTGTTCATTTTCACAGTTCATTCTCACCTAAAGTTTGAAAAAGACAAAAAAAAAATGATAATTTATGAAACACCAACAGCACTGGGTAATATGAAGGTTGCAGTCTCACTTGGTATATTAAAAACATGGATTAAACAGCAACTCCACACCAAGCCTGTGTATCAAATAGAAAGACCAAACACCAATGCAGCACGTCAAAGACAAAGTCAAAACACTACTGATATACATCAAAGACAAAAACCAAACACCACTGATGTACATCAAAGACAAATACCAAACACCACTGATGTATATCAAAAACAAAGATCAAACACCAGTTCTGTACATCAAAAACAAAGATCAAACACCAGTTCTGTACATCAAAGACAAAGACCAAACATCAGTGTTGTACATGAAAGACAAAGACCAAACACCAAAGCAATACATCAAAGTGAAACTTCACCATTAACGTCAGCGAAAGTGGGACAGGTTATTGCGTCCAAATGTTCTGCATTCAATCCATAATTGATATAGTTTTGTCTAATATCGCCAGTGCTGGCAGTGAAGCAACTTGCCAGTTTATTAGCAGAATGACGTTACATTATTTTTTTATTCTGTGGAAAACAAAAGATTGATTTGCTGGTCAGATTTAATAATGAATGATAAACATGTCTCAGGTCGAGTAAATAAAATACAGAAAATTCTACTTATGAACTTTCAACTTATGAACTTTCAGACATATGAACAAAGAGGACTGTAAGTCCAAATTGTGTTCACTGGGCTCCCGTTTCCTGTCCGCAACATAATTTTTTTTTTCTGTGCGGCAATTCCGAGTAGTACGACTTCTGGGCGCTACTCCTGCTGCGCAGCAGTGTAGCGTGCATACTCCCTGCATCCTAGTTCTTTGTACTTGCGTGCATCCTTAAAATGATGTTAAATAACGACTTACGAACATTTCAAGTTACGAATGGCCATTCGGAACGTATCTCATTCGTAAGTTGAGGACCGTCTTTATTGTGACGCTCAAGCAGTGAAGAGATCATGAGGCAGAGAGCAAAGATAAATTCAGACTTTTTTATTGCATGATCCTTAACAGGACAGCGGTAAAGCAACAAGCATGAAAAACTCACTTACACACAGACTGGGGAGAAATACAGCCATTAAGTAGACAAAAGTGGATACAAGCAGCAGAGACAAAGTTGCACTCTGTCAAATCATACTCTGAAAACTATGAGACTTAAAGGCTCATTTTTTCAGTGTGGCAACTTATAAAAACTTAAAATTTGAAACAGATCAAAATAAATCCAAAAAACCGGATAACACTCCGCTCTTTTTTGAAAAACGCTGGTAGGTTCTCGAAAGGCACCAAGCAAGAAACAGCCCAGCACCAGCAACAGCACCGGCTCCGTGTTGGTAGAAGAGAGGTATCTGTGTCCTGATATACGGCTCTTAGCCAGTCATGGGTCAGCATTGAAAACCGCAACTCCAACGGAACAGCATCCCTCCATCCTGCTTCGTATTCATACGCCAACCTGCGAGCTGTTACACATTCATTTATACACATAGTTCCGGCGGGCTGCATCTGGGAGTCTTTGGGTGAAAGCTCGATCTGGCGGATGGGGCTGATGGCAGGGCTGCTCAGTCCTATAGGTGGCATAGGCGGCCGTCTGGGACGCTAAATTCTGAGGTCTGAAGCTTGCTTAGAGCCTGGATCAGCCCTGGGTGGTGGAAACCGGGAAGTAATGAAGACGAAGCGAGCCCATGCTGAGGGGGAGGACCTGGCCGACGTGCCGGCACCATAAAGCAGCTGGGCCGACCACACTTAAAGGGCCACACGCGAAGTTCAACAACTGTGAAAGAAGTATTAAAGAGGACACAGCCGCCCGCCGGTGACCTTGAGTGACAAGCGCGCTTCATTTTGGCAATAAACAGCGGCCGCACTGATAAGTGCTTGGGGAGTAATTACCTATCTGTCACGGCCGCTGGTGGGTGCGGAGCGGCATAAATGAAACATATATAATGTAGAGCAATAACAGTGTGTATGCATAACCTAATGTATTCCCATCATTCTTGCTCAGGTTTATGTGGCTGCCATCAGTGGGTAAATGCCTAGGGCCATGACCATCTCATTCTAATCTTTCTTCCGTGTTATAATTTTCATCGCCAGACAGACAGGGAGAAGCAGGGTGCTTCAGTCAGAGGCGAAACACAACACAACCTGTTACCACATGTTTTATACTCCATACGTATAAAACCCATTACACTAAATAATGAGATATATAATTAAAAGAATGGAATCAGTTGTAAATCCACGGATAAAGGCTTCAGTCTTCCGGCCGTGTTGGAGCACCCCCCCCCCCCGACATGTCATTGAATATGCCACTCTTGACCCATTTCATAAACCCAAAAAGGAGCCCAGAGGATGCAAAGCTTCCAGATTTTCCAGTGGCAAATCCAGACAAGGAGGGGAGTCCAGACAAAGGCCACTGGTGTGACGTAAATATAGTTCAGGTGGGGGAATCGGGCAGTCGTGACCAAGTAACTGTGCTCCGCTAGGCTACGCTAAGCTGCCACCCCAGTAACTGTGCTGCCTGGGACCCGCTAGGCTACGCTAAGCTGCCGCCCCAGTAAATGTGCTGCCTGGGACCCGCTAGGCTACGCTAAGCTGCCACCCCAGTAACTGTGCTGCCTGGGACCCGCTAGGCTACGCTAAGCTGCCACCCCAGTAACTGTGCTGCCTGGGACCCGCTAGGCTACGCTAAACTGCCACCCCAGTAAATGTGCTGCCTGGGACCCGCTAGGCTACGCTAAGCTGCCACCCCAGTAACTGTGCTGCCTGGGACCCGCTAGGCTACGCTAAGCTGCCACCCCAGTAACTGTGCTGCCCGGGACCCGCTAGGCTACGCTAAGCTGCCACCCCAGTAAATGTGCTGCCTGGGACCCGCTAGGCTACGCTAAGCTGCCACCCCAGTAAATGTGCTGCCCGGGACCCGCTAGGGAGTTGTCACTTTAAATCTGATCACTGACTCCCTAAGGCCCATTGACAGACCCCTTGGGGGCTCATGGACCCCAGGTTAAGAACCCCTGCACTAGCCTATGCTAAGCTGCTACCCGTAGCAAATGCATGCTGCTCCATTTCCACACTTGTGCCACGTTGCATCCTGCTAACTGCAGAGGTTCAGCAACAGGGCTATGAATGTGCAGCATTGGTGTGGATTTACCGTTTAATCCATGTCTTTAATGACCGCAGACAAGGGGGGAGACCCCTGGGGCAGACAGAAGCAGTTGATTGAGAATATTCATGAGGGCTCCGGGGGCGGGATGGTGGGGGGGGGGGGGGGGGGGGGTCCTGCCAGTCTTTTCCTGTGACGTGGCCAAACCCAGCCTGTGGAAATAATGGCTTCCTTTGCCCCCCCCCCCAACATGCTAAGGTTCTGATCATTGTTCTGTCCACTTCTCTGCTGGATGGCCACATTACAAAAAGCCCTCCCCCCCCCCACCCCAACCCCAAAGGCATAACAAAAAGCTGATTAAGATAAAACACACTCACACATGGGGTGTACGAGACGCAGGAACCGGGATGAGACAGAGCTCAGCTGAGGAAAAGGCTTCAGGCGGAGCTAAACACTGAAACAAGACGAATGAAAAAAAAAAAACGTTAAAAAAAATATCTCAGCTAATTTTCAAATGCATCATATTCCACGTCCGCTTCAGCGAAACGGGTCGGATTAACTTAATAAAAAAATGTCAGCACGCTAATGCTTTTCAAATATTCTCTTTCATCAAGAAGTCTGATGAACTCTAACCCGGCAGAGGCAAATCTTTTCATAGATGTCTGTTATGCATATGAAAAAAAAGAAAGAATGTGATAGAAATGAATTGTGCCAAAAATCTGTTACACGCTACACGTCAAGAGAGTTATTTTGGCTCGCTGGGCGTTAGACACTGAGTCCAGCAGTAGGAAATCCAGATTTCCGTGGCAGGTGGCCCCCTGTTGCATCCAAGATACCCGTGGTACACCCGCCCTCCCCCCGGCATGCATTTAGGCTGTTACGAAACAACAGAAGATCTTGACATGGTTCACAATTAAAGACAATATAATTTTGCTACATTATTTTATTTGTTTTTTTTTTTTGCTAAGCGAGCAGCGCACATGCCTTCAGCACGCCCGTGTGATATTCGTTACGGAGCTGGCGGTTCGCTGAATCTATTCAGGTCAAATACCTTGCTTAAGGGTACGACAGCCGTTGCCTTCCTGGGATTTTGAACTGTAACCCTTTGATCACAAGTCCGGTTCCATGTCCAAAACAACACCTGCTGCCCCATATAGCATGAACTATAAAAAAAACGCCACCCCCCCCTCCCTCCCCCCCACACACATTTCTCAGACCTCCTGAGATGTTTGGATCGTTCAGTGAAGGAGCTACTCCTTCCTGGGGTAAATAAACTCTTCCGACATGCAGCTTCTGTGTTTTCTGTGACTGCAGCTCATGCTCCGCAGTGGAGAGATAACAATAAATTGACTGGTTTCCTGGTCTGTTATAAGGGGGCTGGGGAAGCGTAGAGGACTTGGGGGTGGGGGGGGGTTTCTTACAGCCAGCCGCCTCTGCTTGCCCTTTGTCACGTGGCCTCTTCACCTCCCGGCCTGTCAGCATCGTGTCAGAAGTGATCAGCGGATCCAACTGCGTCCGCCAATCCTTGTACGCGTCCGAACGGAATGACATGAGGTTTCTGCTGCTACGTGTCAGAGTGCCGTGTAAAAACAGATGTCCTCATTATGGGATGGGAGGGGTGCTCAGACCAAATGATACACACGCAGTGCGCGTTCCTGCCGTGACGGCCCTGCCGCGTTGTTGCCTCGGCGTCCGGGACGCCGTTCATCCCGTGCCGCTGTTTAAGATCAAGCGCGTACCGCACTCACAAAGGCTACTGGGGATTCAGCTTCCAGCTAGAAGCTTCACATCGAATGAGCGTTGAGGAGAAACCTGACGTGACCTTCAGGCAAACGCAGCAGCGGGACAAGGGGCTTCTCATGTCCCTCTTAAGGGAAAGGGGACTCTTTCAGGCCCCCATTGAACCTGTGACAAATCACAGCCCCCCTGCCATATTTGAAGGGCCCCGACCCCGAATGACAAAAGTCGCTTTATTAGAAAGGGCAGATTGCTGCTTGTCTGACTGACTTAATCTGTGTGATTGAACAATGAGATGCCGTCGGGTTCACAAGTCCTTCAAAGACAGCAGATTTTCCAGATAAAAAAAAAAACTCCTTTCACGCCCAGCACTGTGAACGATCGCTTTTTAAGATTTATTTATTGGCTTTAAATACCTTTATCCACTGGCAACCACCCGCGTCCTTTCAGTTCATCAACCTGCAACAAAGACTCCAAGCTTGGACAATCTGTCAAGTGTCATTGTCATTGAATGCAGGACATCTCCCCACACCCACCAGGCTCTTATTGAAATCAACCGTCAAAGGGTGCAGAGGCAGAAAAGAGCCCCGATTTGTGGGCCAGCCTCACCTCAATGGGGACCCACATTACGGAGCCCCTACATTCATTGGCCTGTGTGCCACAGCCTCATTATTGGGATTTAACTTCACACCCCGCCCAGCGCTTTTGAGCGCGGGGCTGCTGCACAAAGGGGCGGCCGTCGTCATTGTGCTTCATTTAAACTTCATTTAAGCATCCATATGGTTCCCTGGCCCTCGTCAAAGGCTCGCGTTTGGGCCCGGCATCTCACACACATCCAGACACTATGAGAAGCAGCACTCAATAAGCACAGCCAATCTTTTCTTGGGGACAATGCGGCAGATCATGATGGAGTGCTAAACTGCCACATGGAACAGATGAAGAGGGAACCGGCAACCACCACCCCCCCCCCCCCCCCGGCTGCAACTGCGAGTGGCCCCTTAGCCTATCACCTAATAGCCGCTAAGCGTGCGGCGCTGTTTGACGGGACCCCCACCTCTGAAATAAAAGCATGGCACCATTAACACTGTTAGCCATTAACACTATTTGCACTGTTAGCATGTTAGCAGATAGCATTGTGTGTATTAAGCCGCCAGGACGAGCCTGTTGGTGACTGTTGAACAATATCACTTTATGAGTGACAGAAACTAATTGCCAAAGCACATGAGCATGATCTCACTGATGACAGAGCAGCCCCCCCCCCGAAAAAAATATAAAATAAAAATAAATAAGGTACCAGGACATTTAACGTAGTCCAATGTCTGTGTCTCGGAGCGAGATGTACAAAATTAGCATTAGGAGGGCCTGAGCGCAGAGTCTTTGCGGCTGAGCTCTGCACAAGCAGCTCGTTCCAGCCTGCCTGTAGTGACAGTCTGTCCACGACGAGAAGCCTTCACGCGTAATCGAGTCTGACTCCTAACACGCAGGGTTCCAGGGAAAGGCTGCACACGCACACACACGCACACACACACACACACACAGAACATTTAGCTAAATGCAGCGACTACCTTCCCACCGTGTTCTGCTGATCTTCTTGCTTGTCAGACACACCACCAGGCATGAGGTGAGAAAAGCAGAAACCAGAAGACCCTTGCTTCAGTTTGGAAATGAACTGGTGGTAAATATTCTAAATGAGGGACATTTCCATAACCGCCTGGGCTTTATTTAGCAGTGACGCACATTTTGAGAGAACAGGGTCAGACAGGGTCAGACCGTTCTTAAAGCAACTGGGGGTTAGGGGCATTGCTCAGGGGTCCAACGGTGAATTCGTTCTACAGAGCCCAGGATTTGAACTGGCGACCTTCTGATCACAGATACAGTAGCCAATCCCACTGAGCCACACACTGCCCCCCGCAGCCAAGTTCTGACACGTCACAATGAGGCGCCACACCTCAGTATACCCTGTGACAGTGCCACTGCTGCTCTATTCTACACTGGGCTTGAATGTCTCCAAACAAAGCATGACATTCCAACTGTGACATGTAAAGGATGGATGTCAGGAAAATGGTCATGTGAAAGTTCAATAGAATTACCGGTACCACTTTACAATAAGGCTACCCTTATAAAGGGTTTATAAATGGTTTATAATCAGGTTATTAATTAGGCTGTAATACTTTGTGAGTCATTAATAGACAATTATAAACAAGTTATAACAGTTTTTTTTTACTTAGTTACTACCATTTATAAGTGCCAAATGGGAAACTTATTGTAAAGTGGTACCAAATTACTGTCAAGCTCAATTAAAATCGTGGAATCCTGGGTTCAAATCATCTCAAATACTAGGAGAACTGCTGATTTCTGATGATAAGCTTTATATGCTGTCTTTAGAAATAACAGGCTTAGTGGTTGGTTTATTAAGTATCCCTGCGTGCTAATGCAAACAGGCTGATCCTCCAAACAGCCAATCATGTATCTGCAACTGAATACATACAGCATTCAGTCAGGGGCAGGAACTTCGCTTACTGTTCAGCTACACATTGCAAAGGCCAATATGATCAATCAAAGTGACTTGGTGCCATACCTGTATGTGGAGGTTCCAGCATCTCAGAAGCAGCCACCTTCCTGGGATTTTCACACTACAGCAGGGATCCCCAGTTCCGGTCCTGGAGGGCAGGAGTCCAACATAGTTTACAGATTTAACCCTTCAAACACACCTACTTAACCTGATCATTAGCTGAGTAAGATGTGTTTGAGCAGGGAAATCAGCAAACTGTGTTGGATTCTGGCCCTGCAGGACTGGAATAGGGGAACCCTGCATGACAGTTACTAGAGTTTACAGAGTATGGTGAGGGATAAAAACCATCCAGTTGGGGGCTTTTCTGTTGTGGAAAACACCCAGTTAATGAGAGAGGTCAAAGGAGAATGGTCAAGGCTCCTTACACAGGAAGGCCAAGTGTTACTGCTCAGAACTACAGACAAGCATCAGCCTGTATTACCAGAGTATTCAGAATGGTGATCAGCTTCAGCCGTTTGAATGTATATACAGTATTATAAGTATATTCAGAATGGTGATCAGCGTCGGCTGCATGAATGTATATACAGTATCATCAGCATATTCAGAATGGTGATCAGCTTCAGCCGTTTGAATGTATATACAGTATCATCAGCATATACAGAATGGTGATCAGCGTCAGCCGTATGAATGCATATACAGTATTATAAGCATATTCAGAATGGTGATCAGCTTCAGACGTATGAAGGTACAGTATATACAGTATTATAAGCACATTCAGAATGGTGATCAGCGTCGGCTGCATGAATATATATACAGTATCATCAGCATATTCAGAATGGTGATCAGCTTCAGCCGTTTGAATGTATATACAGTATCATCAGCATATTCAGAATGGTGATCAGCGTCAGCCGTATGAATGCATATACAGTATTATAAGCATATTCAGAATGGTGATCAGTGTCAGCCATATGAATGTATATAGAGTATTATAAGCATATTCAGAATGGCAATCAGCGTCATCTGTATGAATGTATATACAGTACAGTATTATAAGCATATTCTGAATGGCAATCAGAGTCATCTGTATGAATGTATATACAGTATTATCAGTGTATTCAGAATGGTGATCAGCGTCAGCCGTATGAATGTATATACAGTATTATAAGCATATTCAGAATGGTGATCAGCGTCAGCCGTATGAATATATATACAGTATTATAAGCATATTCTGAATGGCAATCAGAGTCATCTGTATGAATGTATATACAGTATTATCAGTGTATTCAGAATGGTGATCAGCGTCAGCCGTATGAATGTATATACAGTATTATAAGCATATTCAGAATGGCAATCAGCGTCATCTGTATGAATGTATATACAATATCATCAGCATATTCAGAATGGTGATCAACGTCAGCCGTATGAATGTATATACAGTATTATAAGCATATTCTGAATGGCAATCAGAGTCATCTGTATGAATGTATATACAGTATTATCAGTGTATTCAGAATGGTGATCAGCGTCAGCCGTATGAATGTATATACAGTATTATAAGCATATTCAGAATGGTGATCAGCGTCAGCCGTATGAATATATATACAGTATTATAAGCATATTCTGAATGGCAATCAGCGTCATCTGTATGAATGTATATACAGTATTATAAGCATATTCAGAATGGCAATCAGCGTCATCTGTATGAATGTATATACAGTATTATAAGCATATTCAGAATGGCAATCAGCGTCATCTGTATGAATGTATATACAGTATCATCAGCATATTCAGAATGGCAATCAGCGTCATCTGTATGAATGTATATACAGTATTATCAGTGTATTCAGAATGGTGATCAGCGTCATCTGTATAAATGTATATACAGTATTATCAGTGTATTCAGAATGGTGATCAACGTCACTTACATATGACTGTATATGTAGCACATGACTGTGTGTGTAGCACATGCAAATACAAAAAATAAGGAACAAATAATATCAAAGAAATTAAAATTATCATGTAAATTTTGCACAAAATCCCAAATATGGTTAGAGGAAGGATGGAAGGATGAATGGATGGATGGGTGAATGGATGGATGGATGGAGAGATACAGAGATTAAAGAAATGGACACTGGATCAGGTTTTATTATCCAGGAGAAACAGTCTGTTTACAGCTTGTGGGGCGACACTGATGAGTGGAGAGCCATCGTCATACCAGTCCGTCACCCTGCCCCCAGCCCCCAGCCCCCGCCATCCTGCCAGGACATGATTATGTTTTTAGTGTGTAATATTCTGCATGCCTGCTCCGACACCCCCTCCCCCTCCCCCTCCCAGCACTCCCTGCCGTCCACTCTCACCTTTCCCCAGTACCACCGGAACGTGGAGTGTGGGACCCAGTGCCATGGGCGGCCGAGGCAGTGCCCGCTCGCTCCGGCGACAGGAAACGGAGGGGCGGCACGCACAATGGCGGACTGGGCTGGGGGGAGCCGCACAAAGCCGTCGCCCTGGAAACAAAGGTCGCGGTTGGTGATTGAGGCCGGTGGCGCCCGGGCAGCTGCGTCCGCCACGCTCACGCTGACAGGCGTCCAGGAAAACAGATGGTTTGTGTATTCATGAGCAGTTTAGTGGAAGCCCAGGAGTCAGGGCTCGCGGGCCAGCTTCTCCCGCACCGCGCGAGAATAAAGCACCTCGCTCTAGTAGAAAATCACAAATGCATTTTAAAATTGTCTTTTAATTAGCAAGGTCAGGCTCTCACACTTTTCCACGTGGCTGCGATTTCCCTTAAACGTTTCTGCCCTCTTCTCAGCCAAAACGCAGAAAGACCAGCCCTCTGAATCCCTGCCGTCAAAAACCGCCCCGAAACATCAAGCTCAGACTCATCATAAATGCTGAAGCGCCGGTGAGCCGCAGCCTGGGAAGATGGAGACAGAGGCGGTGACCATGCCGATTCCTCACATCTGTAACATCCCGCGGCACACGGGCGACTCTCGGCCTCGGTGTCTTTCTGCAACGTGGGTCTGGGCACCAGATGGCAGTGGCCCCCACCAGGGACGTGAGCGCCTTCCTCGGGCACATCCCCCCGGCCCGCTGGGGGCAGTCCCCCCCTCGTGCACTCCGCTCGGACGCACTAACTGGTGCGTGAGCGCGGAGGACGGGGGTTCACTGCCCAGGAGACGCGGTGTACAGCACTCTGCTCGCTCTGCGCATCTCCTCATCTCCCACTTTGAAGAAATGTATGAAACTCAACCATAATTTGAGGAAGGTGCCATCTGCAGCTTCAGCCAAAGCTCTGTACACACAAATTAGCCTGGATACCAGCTGAAGTGACATTAAATAAACTTTGTTCATTCTCATATTTAAATAGTTGTGCAGCTTCCAGACCCTGGAGGCATGTACAACAATGGAAAGGGCTTCAGAGCGTATCTAAATTAAAGATAACCACAATGACAGCGCAGTCATTCCTCAGCTGGAAAACCATCTGGACACTTAATATTGATTTCTGAATGAAGTATTAATGACTATTTGATTTGGATTCATTGTTCTTCCTCCGCGATGCATCACTGAGGGGCCACACTTCCTCTCTGCTGTGGTTTGTCCGTCTCTTTCCTTCACGGCCCACAGAAGGACGACTGCTTGACTGGTTACGAGGCCTGTGCCACACAGACAGGGACGCCGTTGTCATATTTTCGACGTTGCAACGAGGAAGTCGTCTAACCTGAAGGGAGAAGCCCGGTCTGTTCTCGGAGAAAACTTCTGGTTTCTGAGGATGGATTAATATTATCGGAACTCGATTACCATAATCACTCTTATTTTTTCTCATGAATAAAACAGGACGTGGCACACGCCACCATAAATGACCCTTTGCGTATCATTTCCATGGCGCTACCTAGGACACAAAGAGCTAGTTATATGCCGGTTTTACTGTAATCATCATTCCTGCCTAGCTGAGCTCAAACTGGACAGCTTACATTTGGAAATAAAATACTATAGGTTTTTGCTGAATTTTTGTTTTGACACCTTGCAGGACAATAGATTTGCTCCTTTGCAAAATGAAAATGCCTTCGGCGGGATCATCAGAGATCTTAATGTTGCTTCGCGGCGATGTCCCCGGCTTTGTGACGATGTCCCTAGGCCGGTGACAATGTTCTGGCCGAGTCTGCCCGTTTGTTCTTTCAGCTGTGCTGAGACGTGTGGCAAAGGATGGGGTCAAGTCACACAATCACAGAATTCACATGACTGCTTTTTTAATTTATTTAGTAGATACTTTTTTCCAAAGTCAATAGTGAGACAAATAGCACATTACAAACATATGAGTGTGAAGTGGTCGACTCTGTGTAAGTGCAGCTAGGCTGAGCTCCCAGTGAACACCCAGGTACCAGTATATGCTGCACTGGAGCAAGAGTTTTAATGCCTTATTTTAGAAAATTATACTTTGTTTCTTATTCTGAGCAAAAGATAACAGAAAATGACATCACAACAGACTGATTGCTCTAGTAGTAGGAGACATTTTTACAGCAGCTTTTATCCTTATTATGTTACATTACATTGGAATAATACAGTGTTTACAGTGCTTAATACAGGCTGAGTCATCAGTGCTGTCATGTCAGTGTGTGTGCTGTGCAGTTCTGACTGTCCACCCAGCTTCATCATTAACCATCTGAGTACCTGCTTCCGTATGGCTGTGCAGAATATCATCTTCAATTTAGTGGCAGTGTCATCCCGACTAACCTGCCCTTTGTCCGTATCTCAGCCTTATCGCATGGGTGTCATTTTTGAACCACTTTAAATAATGCTGCAAATCACAGAATTTGCACAGAAAACTGTTTAAATGATTTAGTAAATTTATCCTTACAAAGTTACTACTGATCCTGATCTTTGACTGAAGATCACAGATGCATTCTGGTTCCTTCTTGAACACTGCCCTCTTCTGACTGATAATGGAAGTGAACATGTGAGTTGTTCAGCATCCCTTCCTGATCTGGAGTTTTGTCCGTTTCTGATGATTATGCTTGTTAAAATCACTCTTCTCTGTTGCGGACGTCGCTTCTCCTCATTCTCCTGCTTAGTCAACCTGTCACTGGCTGAATTTCATGCTTTACAGAGGTGTTTTTAAATGTTAATAAGCAAGCGGCCCAGAAGAGTCTGAAGGGTAATTGTCCTCCACGAGATCTCTATTCCAGCTAAATTTAAGAGTGAAAAGAAAGGCAGCAACTGGGCAAGCTCACGGCTTGGCATCTGAATCCAAGGTGGAACCTGAGGCGATCCCTTTAAAATGCACCTAATAAGAGCTGCTCCCGTAAGCTATCAATGAGGGAAAGGGAAAAATTGCAGTATTAGTTAGTGAAATAATTGCCCAGCTTCTCCTGGGCAAGGAAGTATTGCTGTCATTAGCGGATGAACAGTTCAATAGCAGAACAAACCTTACAGGTGATCTTTGTCAAACTGAGGCTACCACAACTGCATTATGGACACAAAAAAAGGAGAAAAACCAGAGAGTTAAAAAAACTGTCACCCTCAGTGTAGACCAATCCATGACATGGAATCACACATATTAGAGAAAGCAGGAGCACAGCACACTGTTCTTGGGTTCTGCCCACAGTATGTCGCCTACATCTTTCCTTATTTCAGTCCTTTTATCAGCACAGATCGCTCAGAGGTCCACCTTTCTCCAGCATTTTACGTGAATCCACAGAGCTACTGCCTGATGTCCTGTGTTTGACTGGCAGCAGGACTGAGCAGGGCTCTCCAGGGAAGTTGTCTGGAGGAGCTGTCAGGCGAAGCTGTCCGAGGTATTTGTCCTGTGAAACTGATTGGGGAAGCTGAACAGGGAATCTGATCTGGGAAGCTGTTTGGGGAAGCTGATTGGGGAAGCTGAGTGGAGAAGATTAATGGGGCAGCTGTACAGGAAAGCTGAACAGAGAAGCTGTCTGGAAAATCTGATCAGGAAAGCTGATTGGGGAAGCTGCTTGGGGGAGTTGATCGAGGATGCTGAGTGGAGAAGAGTAACGGGGAAGCTGAATGGGAAAGCTGGACAGGGAAGCTGTCTGGAAAAACTAATCAGGAAAGCTGATCGGGGAAGCTGAGTAGGGAATCTAATCAAGGGAGCTGATCGAGGAACCTGATTGGAGAAGCAGAACGAGGTAGCTGAACGGAGAAGATGTCTGGGAAGCTGTCTGGGAAATCTGATCAGGGAAACTGATCGGGGACCCAGATCTGGGAAGCTGTCTGGGGAATCTGATTGGTGAAGCTGTCTAGGGAAGCTGTCTGGGGAAGCTAATCTGGGGAGCTTTCTGGAGAAGCTGATCGGGGATGATGTCCGGGGAAGCTGATCAGGGAAGCTAAAAGGGAATCTAACTGGGGAAGCTAATTACGGAAGCTGAATGGGGAAGCTAATCAGAGAAGCTGTCTGGAGTCACTGATCAGGGAAGCTGAATGAGGAAGCTGATGGAGAAGCTAAGCAGGGAATCTGATGGGGGAAGTTGATCGGGGAAGCTGACTGGGGAAGTTCAATGCCAATTCCTGGACCCCGATGCTTTCAGATCCGCTGTGTTTGGAGGCTATCATCCCTGGGACCCCTGTTACTGGCCGTGCTGGAAGGCAGTCTGTCATCCAGAAGTACAGTTAGTTGTACTTTTATGGGGATTTTTAAATGCTTCTGCTCCTTCTGTTTTTTTTTTTCTTTTTGGTTTTTTTGCTAGCCTGCCAATTGCTGTTTACAACTGCCAAAAAGCGCCTCTATTGTTTCAGGTTCACATGCACTAGCTGAAAAGTGGGATATTGGATAGAGCGGATTTACAGTACAGCCCCCCCCCCCCCCCCCCATAAATGTTAGCAGAGACCTTACAGAGCGAGACGTCCTGCAGGCTGCTGTCGCTGACGAGGGGAGCAAAACAAGCCCTGCGTTCAATGTGCTCATTGTTCCTTTTTGGATGAGCTCGATTCCAGGGAAATGTGATATAAATGCAGACTGATCTGGAATGTGGAAAAAAATTCCCTTCACTGTGTTACACAAATTACAACCATGAAAATCTATCACACACGTGTTCACTGTGAAGTTAAAAACACAGTCATCAGAAAACAAAGTGATACAAGTGATTCATCTTCTCAGATGTTTGTGCTCTTATCCATATTGATATATTTCAGAAATAAGTATTACTGCTTTTTGGTGAAATGCTAGAGAAAACAGTGGAGATTGTAGGGATTATGCAGAACTGTAGGACACCATTAAAGGAATGATTAGTCATCAGTGATAATTAAACTTTGCTGTGTTTGGTGCTTAATTAGAGGCATTACAGCCCTCGAGCATTAATAAGATGTCTACAAGGAGTTCTAGTGATCTCCAGACAGACAACTTTTAACATATGCCACATTATAACTGCAAATTCATCCATCTTCCACCATTCATCCAAGAGCCCATCCTAGGCATCATGGGGAACAAGCCTGGGATACCAGCCAATCACAGGGCATAAGTCTGGGATACCAGCCAATCACAGGGCACATACTCTACCGGCAACTTAAAGTGACCAATTAAATGAACCCCATACCTTTGGGTGGTGGGAGGAAAGCAACACAGCACAAGGGCTCCAAACTCCCACAGTCTAGGGGTGGGATCCAGGCCACCATCAAAAAGAAACATGTATTCAAATGTCCTCCTTTAGACCTGCTGTTCCTATCTGCTTTGCACTAGCACTTCCTGAGAATGATGCCTTTGCACCATTAGTCTCACTGACATAGTAGTAAAAAAGTAGTATTTTCAGAAATACTGTACATTACATACTCATGTAACCACTTTGAATAAAACTCCTCAGATATAGATATGGAAGTGGATCATTTCAGTGTGAATCGTAGCTGGATAATAATAATGACGCTACCAATGCTTTTGGACAGAGGAGGTGCGATTCCATCCCGGTACTCCTGGTGAATTCTGGGCCATCTCTGAGTAACGAGGATGGCGCGGTACCGAGGAGACCCTGGCCCAGGCCAGGCCCGAGCAGGCGGAAGTGGGACAGTGATGGCTCCTTGTCTGCGTGCTCACCAAATGGCTGCTGCTTCATTAGCTGTAAACTCCATTTTGGGACCTTTTGTTCCCATATTTAATTAAAACGCCATTAACACCTTTCCTGCGTACTGAGCTGCACTACTGCCCATACTGTCTAGGTCTGTTTCTTAATTGGCCTGAAATGGGTTAATTACATTTCACAGACAAAGTCATTTGCGACATTTAAAGAATGCGATGCCTTAAATTTAAATGTCTCTAAATAAAGTGGCATGACTGCCGTCAGCCAGACTGATACATTTACACTGATTTAAGCAAAAACCGAATTGGTCATTCAGAATAAAAGTCCTCACGCTGGGGCTTGTTTGTTCAGTCAAGAGAAGTAGGCGAATGAAGCTGAACTGCGTAGTGATGCTCAGGCTTTCTGATTTCATGATGTGACCATGCAGGCAGGTGAAATGTTGTGGTCCAGTGTGTATGCAACATGACAGGGCTCCGAGCGCGGGGTTTGTGAGAATGGGGGCTGTGGTGACAGCAAGGAATAATTGAGCTTATCAGGGCTGATGTTATACACAAAAGTACCATCGTCCATCGTTAATTAATGTGATCTTCTCACCCTACTAATTAAGTGTCTGGCTGAACAAACACTAGGAGCGATCCTAGGATTTTCCCTTAAGGTTCCCACACTCAATCTCAAGAAATACGGGGCGCCAAATTTTCAGGGGGGCTGAAACAAAAAATATCGCCCCTCTAAATGGGATGTAGAATCACCTATGCGAAATACCAAGGCACAGCTAAATACTGAATGATGCAAAGTAAGTACGAGCAGTTTATCGAGTTGTTGTGACTAGGAGAAAAAGTAATGTGGACATTTCAAGGAAGACTTGGGTAGTGAAATTATGGTAGTGTACAGCTGAGACATGACAGTTACCTATGTAATGCGCTAATATGTATCTGCTCAGCTGCATAAAAAACAACAAATAATGAAAATGTTCAGTGTTGACTCTGGCTACTCATCATACAAGTCATACCAGGAATTGACATTAGATACAGATGTATGAGCATGTAGGTTATCCTGTCAGTTCATCAAGCGATTCAATGAAACATTAACATTAGATAAATGACTAACATAACTGATGTAGGCGGTTCTGTGCATGCCATCCAAACATCCCTGTAAATCCCAAATTTCTTTAACTATCATTAATGGTACTCTTGTTAAATTTCTACATCACTACACGACTATTTAAAATCTGTTTCTTCATATGACTGATCGGCTCCTCCTAGTTCTTCTTTGCCAGTCTGACTGATCGGCTCCTACCGGCTCATCTTTACCAGTCTGACTGATCGGCTCCTCCCGGCTCATCTTTACCAGTCTGACTGATCGGCTCCTCCCGGCTCATCTTTACCAGTCTGACTGATCGGCTCCTCCCGGCTCATCTTTGCCAGTCTGACTGATCGTTCCTCCTAGTTCTTCTTTACCAGTATGACTGATCGGCTCCTCCCGGCTCATCTTTACCAGTCTGACTGATCGGCTCCTCCCGGCTCATCCTTACCAGTCTGACTGATCGGCTCCTCCCGGCTCATCTTTGCCAGTCTGACTGATCGTTCCTCCTAGTTCTTCTTTGCCAGTCTGACTGATCGGCTCCTCCCGGCTCATCTATACCAGTCTGACTGATCGGCTCCTCCCGGCTCATCTTTACCAGTCTGACTGATCGGCTCCTCCCGGCTCATCTTTACCAGTCTGACTGATTGGCTCCTCCCAGCTCATCTTTGCCAGTCTGACTGATCGTTCCTCCTAGTTCTTCTTTACCAGTCTGACTGATCGGCTCTTCCCGGCTCATCTTTACCAGTCTGACTGATCGGCTCCTCCCGGCTCATCTTTACCAGTCTGACTGATCGGCTCCTCCCGGCTCATCTTTACAAGTCTGACTGATCGGCTCCTCCCGGCTCATCTTTAGCAGTCTGACTGATCGGCTCCTCCCGGCTCATCTTTGCCAGTCTGACTGATCGGCTCCTCCCGGCTCATCTTTACCAGTCTGACTGATCGGCTCCTCCCGGCTCATCTTTACCAGTCTGACTGATCGGCTCCTCCCGGCTCATCTTTACCAGTCTGACTGATCGGCTCCTCCCGGCTCATCTTTACCAGTCTGACTGATCGGCTCCTCCCGGCTCATCTTTGCCAGTCTGACTGATCGGCTCCTCCCGGCTCATGTTTGCCAGTCTGACTGATCGGCTCCTCCCGGCTCATCTTTGCCAGTCTGACTGATCGGCTCCTCCCGGCTCATGTTTGCCAGTCTGACTGATCGGCTCCTCCCGGCTCATCTTTACCAGACTACCTAACCATTTCCCAGGTCCTGTCTGTCTCCTCTTCATCCTTCTTTGTTACTTCAGCTGGTATGAATTTTGGCTCCCAAAGCCAAAGGAAGTGACATTCTGGCATGTACATTAGCCCCCATTTCAGTTCTTAAAGCTGGATGTTGCTTTTGCAGAGCAGATGCTGAAGAGCACAGCTGGAGACGCAACTGATTCACAAACAGCTGGCGACGGCAGGTGACCCAAATGCAGGGCAGCGGCTCTCTGCAGGTTCCTGCCAAACAGCAGCACGCTTCAAGTTTGTTCCCCTTTCTCTCTTTTTAGGTAACGGCTTGTGGCTTTTCTGGAAAACTGGCTGCCTGGCGGAGATGCACTATCGTGACAGACGCCTCGTTAAGCACCGTGGTGAAAACTGTTCTTTTGTCCTGCTGTATACCAATGCCGTGCAAACAGAAGAAGGAAGGGATGAGACTCAGCGTGATTTCCCAAAGGTAACTCCACCGCCCTGCCAAAAAGAAACAAATAAACAGCATGTGGATGTTTGATGGGGATGCCAGGAGTGCGCCCAGTCCACTGTGACAACACCGCGGCTCTCACGCAGCAGATGTGTCCACCAGGCTGCAGCTTAAGGTGCATTTCTTCTGCATGTCACATTTTGGATTCAAATGTTTATTTGGCCCTTTTGGATTCCGGAATGTATCGTCTGCTCTTAGCGCTGTCCTGCTCTTTTTTTTCCTCACTCAGAACATTGTCATCGGCCTTACAACCAGGAAGTGGCCCCGTCAGTTTCCATGGTAATTTGCCTGAATTAGAGCTCACATGGAGTTCACAGGATAATATTAGCTGTTATTAAGTCATACTTGGGATCCTGCGTGCATGTCTGTAGAGGACCCTGGAGAGTACCGCAGCTGGGGAATCGAACCTCCGATCTCCCAGAAAGAACCTTCACCTCCCATGGCAAAACCCCGACCCTCATAATCAACCCTAGTCCTCTCCACTGGAGATTTATGTACCAGCGCCCCACAGGTCAACAGCCACAAAGCCTGTGCAAATAAGAGTCCAAACATGCTTCTGGATCTGGTGCCATGCAGAACCCCCCCCTCCCCCCCACACACACACACACTGCGCAACCTTACTGGCTTTGCTGCTGAGGGTGAGGAGAATAGGCTGAGTACTTCCTGTCACTTTTAATATGCTCACCAGCTCCTCGGTGGCAAACCTGAGCATTTTATTTCAAAATACAATAAAATATTCTGTAATTATTCAGCTTAAACAATGTATGAAAACTGTTATGCTCTTTGGAATTGTCTCATACCACGAATAGCTTTACATCTAAATAAGAAACACAAACTCTGCATGTCACCTGATTGAGGTGCTAACCATGTGTTAGCATCTAATTTATAAATGTATCTGTTCACTGATCTAAAACACATAAATGCAGCAGTACTTAAAATGCTTTCTAGTTTCAGAAGCGGTATGCCTGGTTACTTAATGACTCCCAAAACACCCATCTGTGTTCCCAGCAGCTTCAGTCTTTATTTTTGTTGACCAACAATTCCTTCAGCTTAATTACAGTAATGTCAAATGTCACACTGCTGGCTTTAAGATCAAGCTTAAACACTTACACTTAACGAAGGACTCTACTTGTGAATAGAATTACAAAAGACCTTCCTGCAGAACAATGGTTCTGAGAAGCCGTACTTGTAAAGCCATTTCGGGAATGGTTGTGTTCCTATCAGAGCAGGATGAGGGGACGGGTGGTGAAGCAACATCTGACATGATAACATCTCAGTGGGGCTACTTCTGAGTCACTACTTTTCCAACTGTTCTTCTGACTCGCAGAGAAACAGGCCGTGTTTCTTAATGTACGTGTGAGAGCAAGCGAGATAATTATGAGCAATAACAGTCAGTATCAGTATAACTGATTTCTGTTATGGGATGTCAGGTAGAGCTGACGGTAAAAGGGATCAGCATGGGAGATGATTGGCTTTTGGAAATGAATATTCATCTTCTTCAGTCTACTTTTCCTGGTAAGTGTCCTAGTAGAAGCGCATCAGGCAGGTCTACCTAGACCTGCTTCACCGAGAACTTGGACTCATTCTGGAGGATCCCCAGATGTTCCGAACCTAAATGGGAGACATAGTCCATCCAGCATGTCTGGATATGTTCCCTGGCATCCTCACAAGATCTGTGAATCACCTCAGCTGGCTCATCTCAATCCAAAATACCAGTAGCTCTATTTCGAGGTCCCTCATGATTGCTGGATTTCCTGCCACAGACTGCAAGCCCTGAAACCCTCCAAAGATGCCTTATTTTTACCACTCATACTCACAACCTAATCTTGCAGGTGACCATAGATGAGGACTGGAGCATAGATTGACCAGTAAAGCCAAAGTTTTGTCTGAGCACTCAGCTCCCATTTAACCTCCATGGAAGCCATGGAACCAAACCATCAGTCAATACTGTGCTCCTTCATACCATCGCTCATGAACTGGATCCCGAGGTATTTAATCTCCATCACTAAGGGCAGACTCAGATCTGCCCCCCAACCTGAAAGAAGCAATTTTTTTTTTCTTCAGAGAGCACCATGGCCTCAGATTAGGAGGTGCTCAGATTAGGAGGTGCTCAGATTAGGAGGTGCTGATTCTCATTCCTGCCAGTTCACGCTCAGCATTAACTGCTCAAGCATGTGCTGGAAGTCCTGGTCAAGTGAGAACAAAACTACAGTGTGATCTTGCAGAGGATGATGTCACTCACTCTAAACCACTTCAATGTTGGGCCAAGTATGTGGATGTGACTCTTGAAAAATTCATACATGGACCAAAAAGCAGAGAGTAACAACCCCGGTATGGACCCTGCAGTACCCGGTATGGACCCTGCAGTACCCGGTATGGACCCTGCAGTACTCGGTATGGCACCCTGCAGTACCCGGTATGGACCCTGCAGTACTCGGTATGGCACCCTGCAGTACCCGGTATGGATCCTGCAGTACCCAGTATGGCACCCTGCAGTACCCGGTATGGATCCTGCAGTACCCGGTATGGCACCCTGCAGTACCCGGTATGGCACCCTGCAGTACCTGGTATGGCACCCTACAGTACCCGGTATGGATCCTGTAGTACCCGGTATGGCACCCTACAGTACCCGGTATGGATCCTGTAGTACCCGGTATGGCACCCTACAGTACCCGGTATGTTCCCAGGCTTTGGGTCAAATGTCTCCTCCAAGTGCCCAAAGCACATATAACCAGTGCTGTCACGCACTGGCACGCACAAACCCACACTCATCTATGCAAGACCACCTACAGTGCAAGTCAACTCAGAGCGTTCCGTTCACCACTAGATATCATTCCCAGAGTTGGTCCTCACTTTCCCAGTCATGCTAAACACAACCTGAGATAGGTCCCACCTTCACTTTGTCAGACAATGAAAGGTTTTCCAGAACTATGCAAAACACCATCAAAGTCACGTACATAATGCTTTTTATGCAATAACCAGAGGTGAACACCAGCTGCAAGAAGCATTATAGGTCTAACAGGTAGAGGAAATCAGTATCTATTTGCCACTGTCTATGTGCTTTCTTGAACTCTGTAGATAAAAATTTATTATAAAAAATTTTATTTGTGCAGATATATATATGTATATAATTTCAATTAATAATTTTCTTTAATTCTGTCCTGTAACTATGACAATATTATTACCCTCTCCACAGAAAAATGTATTAATATCATTTTGTCATAGTGTTTGGGTGTAACTGTAAAATATTCACAAGATTTGATTTGAAATGTAAAACGTGTGAAGAACAAAGCTATTTTTATTCGTTTTTTTTCTAGTTAATGTAATTAGGTGGCCATCCAGGACAGCCAGCAAGAACCGACTTCAAATGGGACGACAGATGCATAAATATTAAGCAGTTTGCATACAAACAACCAGAACATGGACGGAAATGATTTCCACCCAACCCTTACATATGAAAGTTACTCATAAGTGATGCATCAATTATTGAACATCACACATGTTTGAAGTTCTACTGATTATGTTAATTCATAATAAATTCATTTAAAGAGATATTCACTCCATTAATCTTTGGCCTTTTTTTCTAAGCAAATCATTTCCATTATAAAAGTTATGGAGAGCAATTGAATCTGTGTGTAGCTGTGCAAGGTCAGTAAAGGATATCATTTTCTGCATGACAATATCATTATAAGCTTGACTTTTGTGTTGCATCCAGAATTGTGTAAACACTGGAATAATAAACAAAACACACAGACACAAGCAAGCCAGCTTGTTATGTTCTTCGAACATTATATGAATACATTGCATTAGGCAAAGCGGTGTTTCGGTGTGTGTATGTATATGCAGATATACAGTGGGTATTTGGTCACCTTGAGATTCTCAGCTTTTTATTTTAATATCTCATTGTTTTACACTAACACTTCCACAGGGAAATGGTAGAGCCTTTATCCTGCAGATCTGTATATTGCTCTACCAGTGCTTCCTGTCTTTCTGTTTTGCACTGTTTACCAGTGTGCAGTTTTCCAGAACTTTCACAGGGAAATGTCAGAGCCTTTAGTCTGTGTGTCTGTCTCTACCAGTTTTTCTCTGCCCCCCCCCCCCCCCCCCATACCAAACCCCTCTTCCTTTTGGTCAATGTGATGTGTTGGAAATGGCCTTGGATCAGCACACACAGGCCTCCAGCCAAACCACACAGCATTTGAACTGACCTGGGGCCAGTCCAGCCCATGGATCCTCCTGGGCATGTGGCCCGGGAGGCCCGACGCACCATCAGGTGGGCTTCTGCGGCCCGGGCCCCCCGGCACTGCCGCACCTTGGCGCCGGCCTGGCTTCCCCTTGCAGCCCACAGCCCACGTCTGCCTCCCGTGAAGCTTGGGCCCGCTGGCGAGGTGTGCTGATGGAGGTTGGCAAGGAAACCAGACAACCAGCGCCTGGACCCAAAGTCCTGTGGCGGCAGCAGGTCTGAGTGAGCAGACAGAACTGACTGACACGTACCAACCATGCATTGTGCACAACACAGTTAATGACCACTTAGCCTTTGTGCATTCTCCTTGCATGTAATCAACATTATAATGAAACAAGAAACTACGGATGTGTCCCCTTTCTTATGTATGGAAATTGCTTATATTTTTGTTTTATTCAAATCCATTCATCTATTCATACCACTTCACCAATCCATATACATCCTCTTCTGAAGCAGCATCACAGACTGCACACGGTCCAACCTTTGACCCCTGGCCTACATATGGATGCTGCAGTGCCTTTCCAGCATAGTTCCAAAGGGTATTATGTGCTGTGGATGTTGCTGTTGTGGCTGCTGTTGGGCTCTTTGGGTGTTTTTTTGCCCTCGAGCCTGGGGGACGGATCCTGCCAGCACCACTTGCATCTCACCTCACCTGGTCCATTGGATTGTGAAATCACACCTTATGAACGCTGCGACTGGCCAACACAGAGCTGGCTTTGACTGGCACATTGCTTCCTAAGCTTTGTCAGGGGCCACACAGGGGAAACGGTACAAAGAGGGCTGAGGGTGAAGGACCAGCCCGGGACTTTGCTCACTGTTGTCTCTGAAATTTACCCTCAGACTTGCGTGAGTATGGAGTTGAATAAGCTGCTGGTCAAAAACGGCCGGTATAACCTTTTGAACTGGAAATAGCTGGTTTCCCGTGGCTCATCATGGGCTTTGCGATTCTATATATGCTGGTGTCTTGTTTTTAGGTTTGTGGTTTTTCCGGCATCTTGTTAGACAGTATCTGCCCTGGAGTCTCATGGTTCTGATTACCCTGAGCTTTGTTTCTGGATTTGCGGTTCTAGGTTAGCAGGTGTCTTGTCTGGAGTCTCTCGGTTCTAGTTAGCCAGAGCCTTGTTCCTGATTTTGAGGTTTGGATAACTGGTGTCTTGTCTCGAATATCAAGGTTCTGATTATCTTGAGCCATGTTTCTAGGTCCGCGGTTCAGGATTAGCTGGTGTCTTGTCTCAATTTTCATGGCTGTGGATCGATGGACCCTTTTTTCCCTGTTTGTCATTTTGATTATCCATAGTTCAGTTGATGGTATGCTAGACAATCGGCATCTTGATTTAGGTTTGTTGTGGATATCTTATTCGAGTTATTCAGCCCCATTTTCTAGTTCCTGTTCCTGATTTTCCACTCCTCTGCACTTGAGAATGCCCATCTTAGTTACACACGTGTGTTTGTGTTACTTGAGGGATAGGTTGAAATGGTATCTGGTCGTCTTTTCATAGCTGTGCGTAGATGTGCAGTTACCTCCGGCCCAGTACCTCTGGTCTTCACTATGGTGATGCCTTCAACACAGATGACAGCTGAGTGCCTCAAAAGAGCCACGTCCCAGCAGCGGGGCCCCAACCTGGCAAAAATCCTGAAATCTGCCTCCGTCGTGCCCCCCTGCCCATAATGATTCTGACACATCAAGCCACCGAGCAGCACAGTTTAACATAAACCCCCCCCCAAGCTATCTGCACCCGTGCAATTATTACAGACACAGGTAGCAGTGTGAGGATATCTGGGATGATGTCAATAATTATAAGGCGTGTCACCACTCGTCGTGTTCAGTTTTAACGTGATTAAAACTAGGTGTGTGGGTGGGAATTGACTTCCCCAGGCAACTCGAGGAGCCTCAGAGCTGACAGCTTATTGGGAACCATAGACCCTGAGTACAGACTTTAGCATGGAAGGGGGGGGGGGGGGGGCTGCGTACATCCCAAGCCAACACGAACCCTACAGCCAGAAGGCATAGACCTGACATTTTGTATTTCTGATTATTAACGTTTCCTCCTAAAGATATATTATAAAAGATATTCTTGTCACAAATGTCCCTCTCAGAAAGGCAGAGTTGTAGCTTTAGGTGGAGCTGACCCCTGCCCTCGACTCGACTCTCCTTTGACTGTGATTGAGACTAACGGCTCAGGCCATATGGTCAACAATTACATAAATCAGTCAAGTTTGGCCATATATAAAAAAAGGGGCAGTGCTGCCATTTGCCATGGGAGCCCGATCTGCAGCCTACCGCAAGCTGGCTGGCGGTTTCACGTCACTGTGGGGCTTTTAGGAGATGCTCTCTCGCCCTCCAATCGATTGAAGGAGAACAATTATCAGCTGCTGCATTTAAATGAGTAACCTTTCAGAGGCCAGCGAATGGCATCTACGGCAGATGGGCGCTAATGTTGATGGGCTTCGCGTTGGCTGGAGTCAATCTCAGTGGGGCCCGGATGTGACACGCAGCAGGAGCCAAGCGGCACGGCACTGTCCGCCATGCAGAGCGTCTCCGCCAGGGACCGGCGTCTGCTAATGCTGCTTCACCAGACATGGGTGTGCAGGGATACCGTTTCACCAAGGACAAGTGTGCAGAGGTGCTGCTTCATCAGGGACGGGCGTGTTCAGGGATACTATTTCACCACGGACAGGTGTGCAGAGGTGCTGCTTCACCAGGGAAGGGCGTGTGCTAATGTTGGGTGCGCAGAGATACCATTTCACCAGAGGTGTGCAGAGGTGTTGCTTCACCAGGGACGGGTGTGTGATGGTGATACTTCACCAGGGATAGGCCTGCAGGGACACCGCTTCATTTGGGATGGACGTGCTGCAATGATACTTCACCAGAGACACGTGCATTGCAATGCTGCTTCACCAGGGATGGGCTTGCAGTAGTGCCACTTCGCCAGTGAGACGGGCATATGGTGATACTGCTTCACCATGGACAGGCAAGTGGAAATACCAGAACTGTCGCCTTCACAGCTTCATCATCCTGGTCCGCTTCCTCAGAATAAAGACCGTCTTCTGCTTTGTTTGACGACAGCTCACTGCTTACTGTGTGACAACCTGCAGGCAGGCTGTCACCCTGGGCCACCCCCGCGCCCGATGACACTGACCGGCACCTACACATTTGGCTAGGGGACACACTGACCTTGTTCCAGCTAATGGCACGTCGGAGGAGTCCTCAGTAGAATGGAAACGTGCTCTCCATCCAAATGACTCTTTCCTGCTTAATTATTTAGTCTGGAGCAATAAAATATTGGATGAGATAGCCAGAACAAACACCATAGAAATGACATCGTTAACCAGCTTTTTACCATAGCTGGAGAAGGTGGAGCTAAATAACAGTGCAGTTTGGCTTGTTTTGGGGGTGAGGCTTATCTGTTACTGTCAATCATTCAAATTTAATTTGGTATCACACATAATAGCTATGAAAGGCTCTTCACAAAGCTTTTGGCTGTGCATAATACTGATAGTAAAATATCAAAATCATGGTGTGAATTAACGTCTAAGAAATGCATCGCTAGGCAGATGGACACTTCTCACTTTGCTATTGGAATGAGTGTCACACCAGAATCAGTCCATAATGCACTGAGTGTCACACCAGAATTAGTCTTTAATGTACTGGGTATCACACCAGAATCAGTCCTTAATGTGCTGTGTGTCACACAGGAATCAGTCCATAATCTTCCAAGTGTCACAATGGAATCAGTCCCTAATGCACTGATTGTCACACCAAAATCAGTCCTTAATGCACTGGGTGTCACACCGGAATCAGTCCATAATGCTTTGTGGGTCACACAGGAATCAGTCCTTAATCTGCTGCGTGTCACAATAGAATCAGTCTTTAGTACACTGAGGAATCAGTCCTTAATGCACTGAGTGTCACACCAGAATCAGTTCTTAATGCACTGAGTGTCACACCAGAATCAGTCCTTAATGCGCTGAGTATCACACAGGAATCAGTCGATAATGCACTGGGTGTCACACCGGAATCAGTTCTTAATGCGCTTTGTCACACCTGAATCAGTCCATAATGCACTGAGTGTCGCATTGAAATCAGTGCTTTATGCGCTGTGTGTTACACCGGAATCAGTCCTTAATGCGCTGAGTGTCACATCAGAATCAGTCCTTAATGCACTGAGTGTCACATTAGAATCGGTCCTTAATGCACTGAATGTCACACAAGAATCAGTCCTTAATGCATTGAGTGTCACACCCGAATCAGTCCTTAATGCACTGAATGTCACACCTGAATCAGTCCATAATGCACTGAATGTCACATTGAAATCAGTCCTTAATGCGCTGTGTGTCACATCAGAATCAGTCCTTAATGCACTGTGTGTCACACCGAAATCAGTTCTTAATGGTGGGGGGAGAATGGGATATTTAGGCTGCCTTCTGGGCCTCCACTGAAGAGCATGCTGGGTAAACGGTAAGGGGTCCCTCACTTCATTGGTTAGGGGATGTAGGATTTCTTACAGCCCAATGACCACAACTTTTACAGCTTTATTTGGTAACGCTTTACATTAATCGCACCTTCATAATGCTTTTATATTGCATTCATAAAACGTTCAGTGCACCTTCATAATGTATTCATTAAGTATTCATAAAACATTCATAGACATCATGTAAATATATACCTTAACATCCTAACATCCCTTAACAGCTGTAATATACATTAATAACATACATTATATAATAATAACAAACTTTATAATTGCATAATCATGTAATGTTTGTTATTAATGTATTTTAAAGCTGTTAAGGGATGTTAGTATGCTAAGGTGTGCTTGCATGCTGCTTATGAATGCATTATGAAGGTGCACTTAATGTAAAGTGTTACCCTTTATAAAAGCTTTATTTTCTGTAACTTACAAAACATTTTTTTAATTCCAGTGACTGCCAATGAGATTTATACGCCGCAAAGTCAGTGAGATGACGGCAGTAAATTAAGCAGCCATGCAACCTGGCGTCACCGAATGGATCAATTTGCCATCAGTTAAGCTTTGCCGTTTTTTTTTTCCACCGTTATTATTGTGCGATTTATGATGAGTTTTAATGCTTTTTTGAGAATGTCATTAAGGAGGAGATGTAAAAAGCGAAGACCATGAAATCTTCGGAACGTCACATCAGCGTTTAATCAGAGGCCTGTGACAACATTCTTAAAATGCGGTGGAGTATTAAGCTATCAGTCACCTCGGCAGGAAATGGAACTGTTTGGTTGCATTTTTTCTTTACATTTTACTTCTATGAAGAAGACGAATGATTGAACTGGATGGCTTCATTTCTGGTCTGTTTTATTCCCAGCTTAAGGTGCTTCCTCAGCCGCTGAGAGGAAAGCTGACATACAGAGCTTTTCTTTCAGGCCACAGTATGAACAGAGCCCTTTCCTGCATTATTCTTTCAGCATTTCCCCCTGCCAATAATAGCGAGAGAAGCTTTTTTTCTGAATATGTGGTTGTCTGGAAGACAAGTCGCCCCATTTAGTCAGGACGGAGTGATTTATGTAAATCCAGGGCTGTGCTTTCGCTTTGATATAACACTCAGAGACAGGGGAGGCTTGAAGAGAAATTCAACAAGAAGAGAATAAATAAATTGAGTCTTTGGCCTGACATGTAGCAATCGTTTGATTTCTGAATGTAAAATGCAGGGGGGGGGGGGGGGCGAGGCATGGGGTTGTGGCCAGATATCATGTATACATAATTTCATGCATTATATAGCATGGGTGTCGACCGGTGGGGTCTATCCCGGTGGTCATGTGACTGTCCCTCACAAGTGATTCTGTCCCAACCCCACTGCCCTCTATATTAATCTATGACACGTGACTGCATGGGGAGGAGGGGGGCTGATTCCAACTGATGATGCACACGCAGAGTGAAGGGTGTGATGAAGGATTGGGGCGATAGGGGGCGCTGTGTATGTGTGTGGGGGACCTCTGATGCTCAGTGCCCTTTTCATTTTGGCTTTCCGGATCCATCGCCCCTCCGCCACACCAAGCGCCACTTATCTCCCCATGTCGTGTAATAACGACGCCCCCCAGAGACCATTTAGGGCGATAGAAGGCGCTGATTGGGACAATAGGCGGCGGGATCTCATTTCTGCATGGCGCTGACAGGTGACTCGCACCGTAAACACACCACTGTCCCCAGGGACCCCAAGCGGCTGCCTTCTCATCTGCCTGACAGCTGCGGGGAAAGTTCTCTCTCCGCTTCCACGCCCCGAGGACCGCTCACGGCCATTGCTAAGCGGTGTTTCCAGAGCCGACAAATCTGGTCTCTCTCGGCTATCCGCTTTAGCGTGAAGGCTAACAGGGAGAGTGTCGCCCCGCGGTGGTCAAACTAGAGTTTAACACAAGGACTTCAAAAAAGCGCATTTTATTTATTTGATATTGGGAAGTGGATGGGAACTTCCAGTGGCCTTTAAGAATCCTGATTGGTTGATATTGTTCAATAGTAGTTTCCTGCCCATGTTAATGGGATGGTTTATATTATGCATGTGATAGTAGCCCTGTACTGGATGGATGGATGGATGGATGGAACTGAAGCGATGGCAGCTGGGGCACAGATGTGCAGGGGAAATGCAGTGGCCCGATGGGGTGTGGGATACGGCGCAGCCTCACTCGGCCCTAACGAGGCAATCAGTAGCCATCACGCCTTTCTCTTTCCCCGTTAGCGTGGATTGATGAGGACAGAGAGCCACGGGGGGGGGGGGGGGGAACTAAACCCCTTTGTTACCAGCCTGGGGGGGCAGTATATGAGCACACAAACAGGCATATACAGAGAAAGACAGAGACACCCCCGCCCCCGCCAGCTTAGGATGGCATGCAGCGCAGCCGGGTCTGGGATTAGGACACGCGCCGGATAATCTGCCTGCCGCAGTGGACCAGCCAGTCCGCTGATACTTCCCACTCCACAGCCCAGTCCAAAGAGGCAAGCGATGAGAGCAGACAGCCGGCACGGAGCGCGCCGATCCGTAAGCGCCGGTCCACCCTCCCCCCCACCCGCCTGGCGCCGGCTGTCAAACGCTGAATGACAGGACGGGCAACTCGAACCCAAAGCCAGGGACTGCTCGGCGAAAGCTATGAACGTGAATGACGGCATAAATGGCCTCAGGTGATTAAAGGCTGCACAGAGCCCAGAAGCTTCCGCTGGCAGTAGACCGGGAGGGCGTGTGCAAACCCAGCGAGAGGACGACCTGCCAGCCTGCGGGCCGGGCCCGAGCCCCCACCACCGTCCAGATGTATTTATTCCTTAGCATGTCCCATCACTGACATCACGCCGTCACCTGATCCAGTTTAATCGCAGTTCACCTTCGCTGGATGTTTTACATCGACGGCAGCGGCAGCCGAAAACAACGGCGGCTATGGGGGAGGGAGATAATGCGAGCTAATGTCCCTGACACACTGATTACACAAAGAAAATAAAAACTACGAGGGAACAGCCAGCCATGCATGCAAAGCAGGCGTGCGCCGGCGTCTCCGAGCACAGCCTAACAAAAGGAGAGGGCCCCTCGCCCCCCGCCCTTCACACTACCCCCGCCCCCCCGCTGCCCCCGCTCTCCTGCGGTAATTTCTGGACGCGACGCACGGGCACGGTGCCCTCATTGCTTATGCGGGCTCGTCTGGCTGGGGCCGTGTGGCCGGCCGGTACCCCTGGGTGCCGATCCCGTGTGCCGGGGGGCCCCCGGCCGCGTCGCCTACCTGCAGACGCCCATCCAAGCAACAATGTGGCCATATGCGAGGCAGCGGGCGAGCAGATGCTTCTCCTCCATTTGTGAAATCAAGTCGCTGGAAAAAAGTCAGAAATACGGGCACAGAGAAACCACAGCAAAGCGAAATGGCATTAAAACGCGGTAATATTTACACTGGGTGGTCAAACCGGCCTCCGTTCAACAGAGAGCAGCCGCTTATTGGGACTGAAAGGCGTGTGTCGCTCGGCGGGGCATGGCGTGGGCTAGCACACGGCGAGCCCAGAGGGGCGCTCACCTCCACCACGTCACGCGTGACGGCACACATTCAGTCACGCACATGCACTGCATGCGCATATGTGTGATTCCCACTCAGATGAAAGCAGTTTCTTACGCGTAAATATATATATATCCCACACACACACAATTCATGTTAATGCGCACATGCAGTGCATGCTTACGCAAATGGAATTCATGCTTACAGATACATGACGATGGCATGTCATATATGTCCATAATTAATGCTCGCACATACGACCCACACCATCTCGTTTTGGTAAACCTGGACCAGGACTGTGGTCAGACTGATACTCGTCACCCCAAATAGCATTGGGGTGAAAGTTCTCACACTGTGGGAGGGTGTGTGCCTGTGAGTGTGTGTATGGGGGGGCAGGTATGTTTGTATTAGATTGTGGGGGCAAATGTCCCCGCGGTGCAATAAAAACCTGTTATTTCGCATTGTGTGGACCACGTTTTCCTTCCCCTCAAGGGGAAACTCATTTTAATAAAAATCTGTAACTGAATTCAAAAAACTAAAAATTCCAAAAGACTTGTATTTTGTTTGTTTACTTACAGTATGGTTATGGTTAGCGCTGGGTAGGGGTTAAGGATGTCATTGGTGGAATCAGGGTTTTTCCCATAAAAAAAAATGGAGAGTCCCCACAAAGATATGAATACAAAATGTGTGTGCATGTGTGTGTATTGGGTGGGGTCGGAGGGTCTTTCACTCACAGGCGTTGTCCGTGTTGAAGGTTGGGTACATTCAGTACCACTCAATAAGTGGTGAGGTGTATCCACGGCAACCCCATCAAATACCCCCTGGCATGACTGTTCCTCAGCGAGTGCACACACACACTCACACACACACACACACACACACACACACACACAGACAGACACACACACACAGACACAGACACAGACACACACAACACACTATTTGCTCATATTAGATGTAACTCCCAGTCATTTTTCTTCCTGTTTCCAGAAAAATCTACCCCTGTTTATTCCAGGAGATAAAAGGAAAACATTATGTTTTATTTTTAATCAGCATAAATTACTAGCATCAATCAGCGAAATATTATATTAAAACCATCATTTGACAAGGAAATATGACACGTTGACTGCATAGAATGATTTACTACCAGATTAGACCCCCAAAACCAGCACTGAAACTCAGGAGGGTCTGAATTATTGTGTCTGTATTATTTTTCAGGTTTTGTTTAATAGTTAATTTTTTATGTTTTGATGCTTTAAACTGCGTCCTGATTATTACCCAGGCAGCCTCATTGCCAGCTGCCCAAATGCCAGGAGTAACTACTGATGTCACTGCTCTTCTTGCATTTCACCTGCTCCTCCAGACCTTAAGCTGTCTCGCTGAACTTACCCAAAAATGTTCTGAGGGCAAAGTGAAAAATGATTGGTACAGAGAGATGACCAACCAATCAGATGTCTTGGTCCTGCCTCCTCTAGTTGCTTGGATCCACCTCCTCTACAATCTGATTGATTATCTCTCTGAACCATTTTTAATTCTGCCCTTAGAACATTTTTGTGTAAGTAGAACTCCCACGAGCTCTTGCCGATCCCCCTTGCCCTAACCCTAACCCTAAACCCAACCCTTTCCTCTGCGCCCATCATTCCTCCTACACACTTCCCTTCAAGCCCAGAGAGACTCTTTAATTGAAATACTTTCTGTAAAAAACACTTAATAAATAACCCGACTGACTTCACGCTGAACATCAAATATGGGGGTAACCATATAATGAAGTTTTTCTCAAGTTATGATTTTTCTTGGCAAAGCTGCCAGTTATTCCATTAAGGGGCATTTAGCTTTACTACGGCAGAAGACCGTTATTTGGCAGCGAAACCAGTAAACAGTGTTACAGTGTCACAAAGTTTGTGTTGTAAACAGTCATGCTGTTTCACTGGGAATTAAATGGATAGATACTGTCTCAGTATATGCAATTATGTACATAAAATACAGCAGGAAGTCTTGGACCCCTGAAATTCCTACGGATTCAGTTGATGATGTGCTTCCTTCCTGGTAACAAAGACACCTTCCCCATGTTAGAAGAGCAGATATAGAAGTTGTCCGCAACCCGAATTGCTCGCCGAAAAACCAGACAGCTGCTTCGCAAAAAGCCGCCGTTAAACACAGTTGCACGTGGCTTAAGGAATGATGAATGTAGCTGGGCCCTGAGTTCCTTCTGGAAGCTTCTTGCCTCTCTCCCTTTAAAAATAATGATCTCGCTCAGTTACGTTGGGGGGGGGGAGGGGGCAGCAGATGGTTGAGCACTTGCTGCCAGTCAGTGGAACGTAATTAGCACAACAGTCAAACCCTGGTTAGGGTGGCAGTTCGCGAGTGAAATGTCACCATTGTCACTCGCGCCGTGTCTGAGGCGAGCGCCACAGAGGGGACCACAAGACAGGAGGGGTGACCCCTGTGCGTGCAGGTCACCAGTATCACATGACACTGTGCAGGACTCAAAACTGTGCATAGTCATAGACACTGTGCAGGACTCAAAGCTGTGCATAGTCATAGACACTGTGCAGCCACGATGCAGAGCCAGGAAACGTGGTCAGCTTTGAGGTAGCGTCAGTGGCTCGGACTTGGCCTATGATTACTGGAGGACTTGTGCAGTGGAGGTCAGTTCTGACTCTGCTACAAAGTGAAAACAAAACAGGCTCTGATGTATAGCTAGCTTGTTACTTTACAGTATAATTGCAGTCCCAAACGCTAACATTATTTACCACAGAGACATTACCTGGCAGGATAGGTTCTAACCTCAGGCCCTTGTTGTCCAACTTGCATGCATGCATTTATATGTGTGTGTGTATATATATGTGCAAATGTTTGTTACTGAACATTGCCTGCATATTATATGTATTGTATATGTCCTATTGCTTGAATTTCATTGCACTTGAACAAATGATAATACAGCTTTTGAATCCTTGAAGCATCCCAGTTTGACCCCATGTTAGCCCAGCTTGGGAGATGCGGGTCTGTTCCCGGGGACACAATGACGCACTTAGGTGACCTTACACACTTAAGTGCCATCAAACCACCGCTGATGAAATGTGTCGTCTCAGCTCTTGAACTTCAGCTACAATTCTACTGAATATTTTAAGAACCTGATGGCAGAAAATAATGCTATATTTCAGGTTTTTTGTGCATAATATTCAATAAAGCTTTAGTGAGATTAGACAGTATAAATTATCCCTGTAAAATTATCAACAGTCCTTTTGTTAGCAGTGCAAATGACTGACTGCCAACATGGCTGAAATGAGCAGGATTATTACACTGTCGTGCTTAACTAATGACTGCAGTAATGGTTTAAAGACTGAAGTCACCACTGTGACGGACTCCTGTCCCAAAACGAGGAGCCTGATTTCTGTCCTACACCAGGCTCCTACTTTTCATTACTGCTCAACGTATTCATTAACTTAATTGATATAATTATTAACTGAAGTGCAGATATTTAACAATCTTTAAAAGGTATAGTCTGTGGCTTGGAAGTCAAATTGATTTGAGGTGCAGACAGTTAAATCCTTGGTGTCTGGAAAGAACAATGGCATTTGTCCAATTAATCAAATAAGCCAATTAACTAAGTGCGAGCTGGATCACAAGGTTATTGGGGGCAGGAGGAATGACAAAGCGTGCACCTCGACGAGCGGGGTTAAAAATGAAGGCATGTTAGAGACTCCCACAGTCGTTTTTCATAGCTTCAGTCTGGACACAGATCAGTGCTTTGAGGCCAGGCTGTTCTTCTGAGAAGATAACGAGCTTTAGAAAAAGACCTGCATGGCCAGGGTCTCTCACAACACTGTGACTCGAAGGGAAAGGGATCATAGCAAAATAAGACACTGTATTCTCAGGACTGAACGCATTATCTTCACACTGTGGTTCCAGTGAAGTCTGCCGCTGTTGACAGTACTGTTCTCTCTACAAACATTCCCATTCCTGCAATCTGAGTCCTTCCTATACACATTGTCCTTCCTGTAAGGGCTGTCCTTCCTATACACACTGTCCTTCCTGTAAGGGCTGTCCGTCCTATATACACTGTCCTTGCTACATACATTGTCCTTCCTGCATACAATGTCCTTCCGATAAGGGTCGTCCTTTCCTATGTACACTGTTTTTCTGTAATGGCTGTCATTCCTGTATACATTGTGCTTCCTGTAATGGTTATGTCCTGTATGTCTTTCCTGTAGGGGATTCCTTCCTATACACACTGTCCTTCCCGTAAGGGCTGTCCTTTCTATACACACTGTCCTTCCCGTAAGGGCTGTCCTTCCTATACACACTGTCCTTCCCGTAAGGGCTGTCCTTCCTATACACACTGTCCTTCCCGTAAGGGCTGTCCTTCCTATACACACTGTCCTTCCCATAAGGGCTGTCCTTTCTATACACACTGTCCTTCCCGTAAGGGCTGTCCTTCCTATACACACTGTCCGTCCTAGAAGGATCGTCCTTCCTATATAGATTGTTCTTCCTGTAAGGGCTGTCCTTCCTGTAGGGTCTTTCTTACATACACTGTCCTTCCTGTAAGTGTTGTGCTTCATTTATACACTTCCTTCTTGTAACGGCTGTCTTTCTTACACACACTGTTCTTCCTGTAAGGGCTGCCCTTTGCATGAACACTGTCCTTCCTGTTTAGGCTGTCCTTCCAATATACACTGTCCTTCCTGTAAGAGCTGTCCTTCCTATATACACTGTCCTTCCTTTAGGAGCCGTCATTCCTGGTAGCACTCTCCTTCCTCTATCATGTCCTTTCTCTCAGCACTGCCTGTCCTGTAAGCACTGTCACTGGTCATTAATCTGTACAGATGCCTCTGCATGGCATGTGTGTACAGTAACGGATAGCACGGTTGGCATGGACACAGTGGGACACCATCGGGTGCGGCTGCCACCTGTCTCCGTCTTCTGCATGATCGTTCATTGTCCTGTGCTGCTTGTCCTGTTCCTCCTCTGATGCTGCCTCTGGGTGGCTCCTAACATCCAATCATTTACCCCAAAAGGAGGAGGGTGGTGATTGGAAGCCGCAGTCTGCTTAAGCCCTGGTCCTGCTCTGGACGAGACTTCACAGCTGTCCTCTACTTTTATACATTAAGGTCCTATCCTCATAAGTTTATAGTTTCATATAAAATATCGTATAATGAATTAATGAACACTGAGGCAAATTTGCATAAAATCTGTGTATAAAGGCCAGGCATTTGGTAAAGCTTAATTAGTTAGTTAGTTCATTAGTTAAGCCTCATCAAGCTAGCTGGTGTGTTTTTCTGCAGGATTCCACATATATTCCTGTCTGGGGCAAATCTTAACAGCCTGCTAGGATTATATCCTTTTCATAATCTGTAACTTTATACATGTTTATTATCAAAGGCGGCTCCCAGAAAGCTTTTGGATAGAAAAAAAACTGAAAATGCAGTAATTAATACCCAAAATAAAACTGTTAGTGTCGATAACCTAGTTATAAAATCGCAGACGTTTCTCACTTATTTATGCTTTATAAATATGAGCCATTTATAGATCTCACCTTAATGAGAAGCATTAGCAAAGGAGGCAGGAAGCTGTCACCCTAACCTCCCGCAGCGTGTGGCCGCGTCTCCCGCTCCTTCACCACTCCACACGCCGCCTCCTGCTGGGGCCACTTTGGGTGCCTCTCAGGCCTGCTCGCCCGCTTGTCCGCTCTCTCCGTCATGTTTAACAGATGGTACTTGCAGGCTGAACTTCTGCACTGGAGCAAAAAGCTGGGAAAGGCAGCCTGTTATTCTCACATCCAGGCAGAGGGGCTCCGCCCCACGCGCAGGAGACGTGCGAAACCACGTTCGGCATCTCGGCACTGCGATCCCGGCGGAGAGGAGAGCCGAGCTCGGGTCGCTCCAGGCACAGACCCGACCCGCAGGAGCAGCGAAGCGGCCGTACCCAAATCACAATAAACTGACGTCACCCGGAACTGGTTCTGAAAACGCGTCGTGATTCCGGTTTCTGAGAATCTGCTAACTGACTGTGAACAGTGAGGCAGCTAACAGGTGTAGTGGGTGACCCACCTTAAGAGGGTAATAGAGGGAGGTGTGAGATGGCTTGGAATGAGTCGACATGAACATCCCACATTACAGGCTTTATCTTGTGAGGCTTATTTTGATTAGCATGGCACTGCTGCATGACTGGCTGCCCCGCAGCATGGGCATAAAAGCCAAGGACGAGAAAACGGGTGGAAAAATGAGGAGAAGATGCAGGGATCATCTGGGAGGTGTGCAAGCATGTGTTTGTTCATGTGTCTGTGGGTGTGTCCATGCGTGTGCGTGAAGTGAGTGCTCCTCTCTCGGGTGCGTGTGTCCCTGCGTGTGTGGCTGCGGCATGCACTGCTCTCTTGCACATGTATGTCTGTGCGTGTGCGTGAGGTGTATACCACTCTCTCATGCATGTGTCGGAGGCCGTGGGTCAACATGGGTGCATGAGGTGTACATCCCTCTCTTGCGCGCGTCTGTCCACGCGTGTGCGTGAGGCGTAAGTCACTCTCTTGCGCACGTTTGCCTATGCGTGTGCATTTGCGTGAGGTGTGCGCCCATCTCAGTGTGCTTCACTCGGGGTTTCGAGGTTCCCCCCTCCCACCCTGCTCTCTCAGGCGTTCCCCCTCCGCCAGCTGTTTGTACCCCACATTAACGGCATCATGTTCTCAATTTTCCCCAATAACGCGACGACGCTGGCGGCTTGCTGGCCTGCGATCGCGTGGGGTGGAGCGGCGAGGACGACGGAGGAAGATCACGGTTCACAGGCAGTCAGACGGAAAATATTGAAAACACAGAGCTGGGCACCGAGCCCCCCCCCCCCCCCAGCCCCCCCATCCCAAATGCAGCAAGCTGCCATAGTTTGACTGACAAACTGACTTTGCGAGGGGCCTGTGCCCATTCCAGTCAGAGTTTATTGAAGGTGATTTTGATCTCCTCGGCGAGGCCACAGCGACGGCCGTGCCATCTGTCACCTTGATTGCATGGCGGACTCTCTGGAGGGGCCGCGATGGCTCATGATCGTTTACAGATTGCGCTGCTCTCGCCTCCATAAGGACCACATGCGCGGAGCCAGATGGTGAGCACACAGGCTTATTATGAGTCTTTATCTCAGTGCAGGAAGGACTGCAGCCATTAGCTCTCCCCCAGGAGCAGAGCTGCTCTCCACAAACCATGCTGTTCCTCCGCAAATACAGACTTCTTCAGCTGTCACGGCCCTGCGCTCGCGGCTCCCACAAAAATAAACAGCAATCCGCTCGGATTATTCGGAATTACAGCGACATCCACACTTCCAGGCACTGACGGCAGCGGGTGGGGGGGGGGAACTGGGGGGGGTGGTGGTATGGAAATATCTGGATGCTAAATAAACTCTGACATCAAAGGTCAAAGCGATTATGCGTCAGTCATGTGCCTGTTTAAATCCATCTTTTGCAGCCGCTCTGGTGCCTGAGAGTGTGGTTGAAACCGTATGAGGGTCCCGGTTTTTTATGCGGTACGACGTTTTGAATGTTCCGGAAGCTTGAACCTCCTGGTGCATCGATGAGCTGAAACCACTCCGATGCACAGAAAAACAGAACGGCGACTCGAAGCAAGCATGCGGACAGAGTGCATGTGTTTCTGTGGTGTTTATGTGGTTTTACCGTATGGTGAGCAATCTAGTTAGGTTCCCATTCATAGGGGAGAATGAACACTCTTGCTTTAGATCAGGGATGCAGATGGGCTCATGGGTGAGATCTCAGGCCCCCACGAGGCCGTCACTCCCGATGACATCTCAAACAGCCCCTAGATTCATCCCCACCTCCCACCCTAAAAACGTGCAATTTCACAAAATGCACAGCGAACGTAGCACATTAAACAGAGATAAAAAATATTGAGCGCTTGGGTGGGGGGATGTTATGACATTGCACAGAGGTGAAATTAACTGTGACCCTGATTACAAAAACACACAGGCCACCAGACAGTGGAAATTCCCAGAGAGGTGTTTGCTGTTGGACCCTAGGGCGGGATGATTAACCAGGCAAGCTACAGCGCCCATCTGTGTGAACAGATAAAACGAAATTACCAGTGAAATGATAAAACTACAGTAGCATTAATTATATTTACAAATTGATAGCTTTGTTTCCCAGGATGTCCCGGGGTGATACGATTGGACAACGAAAGCGAAACAAGGAATCGTAAAAATATGGCTATGAGTGAGAATGCTAGCATACACTAAGAAATGGTAACACATGCTAAAGTAAATCATGCTAAAGGAAAGCTAACAGTTGCTAAAGTAAGCTAATGCTAACGATGCCAAAGAGCACTAATAGAAGCTGAAGGATGAATAAATGGCCACAGTGGGGCATTATCTCTAAGGTATATTAGCAGTAAGACACAGCAGTAACCTGGGGTTATATTCCAACAAAAGGCAGGGCATTCAATCATGAGTCTTACACATATACACAGTGTGTAAATAAACAAAGCCTTACAGTGTTATGTGTGACTCTGTAGGTTAGGTTGCTGTCTTCGTGATCAGAAGGTCATTGGTTCCAGTCCCTTGGTCTGCAGAGAGATGTCACTGCAGAGCCCCAGAGCAAGACCCTTAACCCCGACTGTTCTGGGGACTGGTTGACCCTGCATTCCCCAGCGTGCATCTCTTTGTGTCGGCTGAATCCATAAACCTAAGTAATGAGCTTGGGGGCCGCTGGTACCCGTGGCCGTTTTCCTTCGCTGTCCCTTATTTGCCCTCCCCAGGTGCCAGAGTCTCGGTTGTTAGGGCGGCAGCCTGCTTTTGTGTGACCATGTGACCACCCGCTTCCATGAGGGCATCCCACCCCCCACCCCCCAAAAAAACCCACGTGCTCAGATCGCCTGGCCAGCCCCCAGACAGGGACACCAGTGAGACCCTCCGGCGTGTGGGTGCCGGGGGCCACCTCAGTGTTACACTATGGCGGCAAACCACCAGGGTAAATCCAGGCGGTCTGGCCATAGAGACTGACTCCCTCCAGCTGCTTCAGGGGCCTTAGGAGGCAGCAGGTCTGCCCTGAAGACTGCCACCATCAGTCATATCGCTGACATCGGCCGCTCTGTGCTATTTCAGAAGCCAAGTGAGACACCATCACACCTTCATTGTTTACTGTTGTTTATCTATTCTTACTGTTTATAACTGCCTTTTTTACCACCTGAATGTGTGTGTCGCTAATGTAAACGTGCCATTTCATTCTGGCTTACTAAAGTTTCCATCCATGTATCCATCCATCCATCCATTTATCTATCGCTAGACAGTCATCACCTGATATGTCACTAGTGATAGCTTTGCTTTTAACTAGCAGAGAAACACTAAACAGAAGCTCCAGGATAATCTAGTGGGCCACACGGTCTGGAGTCGGCCTGTTCTCTTTGAGTCGTATGGGTTTCCTCTTGGTGTCTGAAGACGTTCGATTAGGGGAACTAATGTGATCATGTGTGTGTGAGTGTGTCTGTGTCCTGTGATGGACTGGGGTGTCCTCTGCTTTGTGTGCTATACTGGATAGGTGGTCAGCAGATGGATGGATGGATGGATAGCGTTGTTTTTATTTTGGATTTCGGATTTCTCTGACTTTTGCTAACAGAGCCTGATGCTTCTGGGCTGGCAGGGAGGCAGTGGTAGACACTGCTCGTCCTTGCAGACCCGATAAAGGCCGGGATGCTGGGAACTCGCGCACGCGGCCGCGTGACGCTCTGCTGTCGGCCAAAAGCCGCTCGAAGCGACTCTCCTGCCCTCATGTTCACGTAATTGCTCATGAAAGAAGGTCAGCGGGCCCTTCGGGGGGTCGCATGCACCTGACCCCGGAGCAGATGCGCGGGCGGCAGGATCGCCGAGGACGCCGCGAGCACAGACTGAAGGTGTCACCCCAAAGCGGCCGGCTCGCTGAACTCTGGGCATCCGCGGACGGCCGGTGGCGAGGCTCGGCGCGGCGCTGGTGCTGTGCCAGCCGCTCAGGCGTGGCCCCGGCCTCCGGGACCGTTTCATCACCGTCCAGCTCCTGTTCCCGGTTTCTCACTGTCCCCGTTTTCACTGCTGTCACCGGGGGTGGGGGGGGGGAGATACGTTCGCCCCGTAGAGGTGGCACCGGCTTGCAGTTGCGCGGAGCCCTGAGCCCCAGCGATCGAGGGGATTTAGCGCACAAGCACACATGCTTATCCGGTGCGTGGAGAGCAAACGTCAGACGCCCCCCGCCGGCGCCTGGGGGGGCCAGCTCCTCCTCAAGGTGCTCCGCTCCATATTTGTCCTGGAAGCAGCTTATAGAGCAGAAATTCTGGGTTTTTTTCACCCTCCTGCAACAATCTGTTCCCAAGCTGTTCACAGATTTTGGTGAATTTCCCAGGCTAATTCTTTGGCACGGCCAAAGAAGGGAGGCTGATTACTTTAGTATGAACCCCGGAAATCTATCCAAGCTCGCGAGACGTGTACGGCGCCATGTGCGGGTCCGCGGCCGGGCTTAGCCTGATCCTGCGCGTGGAGGCGGAACGCACGCACAAAAACAGTCCGATGACATGTACCTGCGTGCGCATGCATGAAATCTGTGCTGCAACGATAAGCAAGTCACTGGAAGGCCTTCAGGAAGGCCAGACAGGAGACAGGACACTCCAGAGAAACACCCTTTAAATGGTCACTAGAAATCATCGATGCAGCCACATATATATATGTGTGTGTGTGTGTGTGTGTGTATATATATATATATCTCAAATTTTTCTTTGTTCCTTTAATAGACTTCTGGCATTACTTTGAGCTAAAACTGGCTTTACCATGACGCACTGTGACGTATGAGCAAGGCTTTCTGTAAGGCAGTCCGGCGTGTAATAGTGTATTAAAGGCCCCCTTCCTCCTCTTGGTCTGTCTCCGCCTCTCACGCACAGCCTTCCTCTTTGCCAGGAGGTGCACGGCGGCTCCCGTCTACTCCTCCAGCTCTCGCACTTTCACATGTGTCAGTGCCATCTGGTGGCTGTGATGGACCCCGATGGGCATTCCGGCCGGCAGGCTGTAGGGGGCGCTGCTCTCACCGCAGGACCTGCAGGATGCTCACCTGTGGCCAGGCCAGCAGAATGACGCGAGGGTGAGAGGGCGGCCGCCATACTGTCACGGCCGTGTCGCACACCGGGTAAGACGTCTGCCCTACAGCACCCCCACCCCCCCCACAACGTGTAAAATCCGGGGGGGTACAGCCCAGCCCATACAGAAGCTGTAATAATATCATATTCACTTCGGCAAATGCATGACTTGTTCATGGGGCTGTCTTTGTACCAGACGCATTTGTGGGCGTGGTCGGTGCCATCTGGCCCGTCCTGCAGTCAGTCAGGACCCACCACAGGCTAGAAGATGCCAGGGCTCACAAGACACCAACGACCGGACACTTGGGTGAGGTTCTGAAGCGGGGCTGCGAGGAACAGCCAGCCATTTTTAGATATTTACGAGTTCACCAGCCCGACCGTTAATCATTTATTGAGAGAAAGCCGCCATGAATCCAAACCTCATTAATGTATATGAATCCTCAATCTACTTGGGCACATTTCCCCCGTTTTCACCATAAATTACAGCTGTGCCGCGCCGTGTAAACACGAGCTCACTGCAAGGCAGCTGTGCACCATTACAGTGCGTCATGGTGGCTGATTTCTTGCACCTTGCGGTCACCAGGCCACATTTACAGCCAGTAATTAGGAGGATGAAATGTTTAATTGTGCCTTAATTGTGATTAAATTTATCTGTCACACGTCCCGTAATCAGGCATCATGCTCAGGGATGGGCTCCGCCAGCGGGGGCAGCGATTCTGGTGCTGCAGAGCTGACAGAGATGTTTGTGGCCGCTGCGTTTATGTCACATGGTGTCACTCCCCCCCCCCAAATTCCTGTCCCTGACCCAGACCAGGGAGACCAACAGGGTGCAAAGGGAGCTGTGTCACTATGGCACAGTGGATGGGATACGGTGTGAGGTAGAGCAGGATAACAGCAGAACAGCCCTGGCAGCCAAGGGGGGGGGCAGACATTCAAAAAAGTGGGGCCCCTCAGACTCCCGCCCCCCCAGTTGACAGTTGTGCAACCCCCTATGAAAATGTTGGGCCTGCCCATCAGGTTTGTTCTGGCGTTGACCCTTGAGCTGGGGGGGGGGGGTTGACTTGCAACCTCCTGGGGCAGGAGAATTGCCATCCAGCCCCATGAACAGCTGTTCTGGATTAAGAGTGCAGAATGACGAATATTTAAATGAGAAGCCTGCAAAAATATCATGGAAACAGTTAGTTGACACCTTAACATTGAATCGGCGTGAAGTGCTGAAGGTGCTGTTTACCGGAACCTTCTACCGGGACCATCATCATGTCGATGGCTTTTTCAGCCAATGAAATTCATTTTTACTCAAGCAAATATAAGCCGGAGTGCTTGGATTAGGAATCAGCCTGTACATTTGTTCGCTTATGATGTTCATTTTCACGTGGGTCCAACAGGAGGGGGGTACAGGCAGTGCCTCCAGCTGCCCCCCCCCTGCATAATTACTCTGGCTCAATGACCTGTAAGGATTTTAAAAATTACAAGCATGGCTTCAGTGCTACAACATTCTGCTTAACATGTGGCGCCCATAATAATTAACGTGACATTAGCTGTTAGCTATTAGCACATGCGCACTTTACAGGCCCCGTGCTGCCAGACGCGGCCCTGTGTTTTTGCAGAGGATCGCCCAGTGGCTCATTACGCCCCCCGGCTGCACACCACGGCGGCGCAGCCGGTCTGCACACCAGAGATCCCAGCAAGAGCCCACCACAATCCTGCCATTGGTAATTCACGCATTTCGAGCCGAGTCCCATTAATTCCAGTCACATATCACAGAAACATTCACACAGCCATCCATACACCTCTGAAACCGCTTGTCCTGTTCAGAGTCACAATGGGTCCAGAGCCAATCCCAGAAGCTGCGGCCGTAAGGCAGGGAATAACCCGCAATGGGGTGGCAAAACATCCCTCTTTCATTTTCCTCCGTGTTCAGCATCCTCATCATGCTGAACCCCTTTAAGGCAGCGAGAATGGTTCAGAATCAGTCCGCTTAGATCGGCCGTGATAAACAGCATGGTCTATGTGACATGGTCTTTGTGATGTGGTCTAGGTGACATGCACTGCTATGTTTGTTTTGTTGAGCTGTGATCATAGACATTTCTAGGAGGCAACCAAGACAAACTTCACCACAGGCACCCCCTGTCTGAGACGAAGCAAAACAGGCTTGTGAAATCGGCACCCCATCCGAAGAAGATGCCTAAAGGGTCGATCGGCCCTGCTAGGAGATATAGACTGCTGTTGAAATTTCACAGTTAGGGTGAATTAATTGAGATGATTAATTTCACCATTGCTACCTGCTGCAGTATTGAGCATCTCCTTCGACTAAGGATGAGTCTGAAGCTGAACCGGAGCGACTCGCCAGTGTCACATGACATATGAATACCCTCCTGATTGGATGTCAGAAATCGGGCACTGCCCCCACAGTTTCTGCATGGGAAGAAACTCCGACTCCATCAATACGGTTCCCCGGCGGTCGGCATGGCGGAGCCGGGGAGGAGGGGGGGGAGGGCGGGTAAGGAAGACCCCCAGCGTCTCTGTCCTTGATTAAAGAAGAACATTTGTCATTTGCATTTAAAAACATCGTGATCAAAAACAATTACGTGGCTCTGTTTGTTTCCGGCAGCATATGAATTAGATTAGGGGCCGTTATGAGGGTGGCTTCTCACGTCATTGCAGACCTGACAGTATTTGAAGTTTCCCGTGGTAACTTCATTACCCGTATTTTGTCCAGAATTAGCGGAGCGTGCCGAAAATCGCTAATGACAGATGTTTCTCCACCGCGCCTTGTATCATTTGATTTGGGGAGCGGCATACGGCGTCCTGCTCTATCAGTATGTCACAGGCCGCCTGCTAACAGCTGCTCATAACTCAGTTCACTGAGAGCCATTACTTCCCAATGAGGAGCTGGACGTGCTCCAGGCTGCGCGCCATTGGCTCCGGCCCCGTAATGCGGTTTGCCCAGCGCTTAAGGTAGGGAGGAGCAGAGCCTCAGCGGCTGAACAAAGCGGTGCTTCGAGGTGACCGTGTGCGGGGTGGGGGGGGGGGTTCAACGGCGTGCCAGGCCGCTGCCGTCATAAGCTCAGTTTGATTAAAATCTGCGGTTCCTCGGGGGGATTGTTCTGCACTCCGTATGGAAACATACCAGATCAGGGACGGACAAGAGCGAAAGCCTGAAAGAGTCCCATCCAATAATAAGCGGCCAAAGCGTGAGACCTGCATGGCCGTGAGTCATCGTCCTGCAAAAGTGCCGCGATCTGAATCGCAGCATCTCTATTACGCTATATGACGTGTCTTGTCGCTAGTCAGTCAATATCAAGAGTCCTACAGGGCAGGATTTATAAAACGGTCTGACAGCAGTAAAAGACAATGGATAAAATGGCCCGAATGGCCAGTCGGCGATTCCTAAAGACAGTGGCTCATCTGGGGGGAGTTCTGCGATTTTTTTTAAGGTAGGGGGCATAAGAGGGGGGCATAATTCATACAGAGGGGTCTTCCTTGCCAATGATATGTTTTGAATCAGTAAATAACAGGGGAGGGGGGACTCCGGGGACCAATCAGCTTTCAGCTGTGGCCGGCGCCCCTGTGACATCACCCCTTTTTACACCTGTGAGTTTATCCCTCTGAATACCTGTAATCAAGATGATCAATGGTTCCCTTTAAAAGCAGGGCATGTTCCAAAACCAGCTACCTGATTTACTAACCATAATACGTTCCTTTTGAGAGAATTTATTAACTGTGTAAATGTTCTTGTCTGTGTATAAAATGGCTCTGGCTGAGGTTGCATCACGTGATGTGTCTGATGGTGATGTGGTCCCTCTCCGTTCATTCTTTCCTTCCTCCTTCAGCATGCCACCTTACCCGGGCTGAGACACATCTCCAGTGTCCTCAGGTTTTAAAATAGCATCTCTGTATCTCCATTTCCCAGCTCAGCATCTCGAAAATCGTCCTCCGTTCTTGACCTGCTGAGGGTTGCTGTGACATCACGGCCATCTTTCCCACCATTTCATAGCCAGCATTCAAATATTGCGCCGGAAGGCTCTGGAATGTGACCAAAATCCAGTGGTTGTCCTGTTCAGTGCCAGGGAAGAAACGACGACCACAGTTTGACTGCATTCAGGTGAACATGACCCCCTGCAGCTTGATGGTGGCACGACATGGAGGGAAAGCGACATTTACTGTGGTGATAAGGATGCTGGGAAATGGAGGTCCGAAATATGACAGTGTGAATACATGGGGTTTTAATTCTGGTGCATGTGACTGTGTTGTTATGGTACTACATAACATCCATTACAGTAATGCACAGGGTTTTTACTGTGTATCTGATGCGGTCTGCCTGTGTGTGTGACTGCGTTGTTATGGTGCTGCACAGCGCCTGTTGCAGTAATGCACAGGGTTTTTACTGTGTTTCTGATGTGCTTTGCCTGTCCATGTGACTGTGTTGAGATGTGCTCATCCCTGTTACGTGGAGCTGTTAGACGGCTGGGAATCGAATTAATAAACAGCCAGACCTCCTAATGTGTCAAGTCACTTGTACAAATTGGGTCTTTTTCCTCATCTGGCTGCAGCAGGAGAATCCAGCTCCTGCAGTCAGTGTAATAAGGGCACAGGCCCTCAGCCATGACGTTCAGGCGGGCATGACCAGCGGCTGACGGGCAAAACGTTCAGGCAGAAGAACCACTTCAGCAGTGAAAGGGAGAGGTCTGTTGGCTTAAAACAAGCCGCACTGTAATCTGTGACTTGTCATGTTTGCCCTGGTATGAGTCCCTGCAGACAGAGAGAAGGTCATCAATGCACCCAAACGCCTGGCTGAAATGTCCCGCTTCCTTCTCCTGGTGATTCCTTTATGGGTAACTCTTTACTTGAGGGGACACAAGTCACTTAGTAACTCAGTGACTACTCATGTACAAATCATGAACAAATATACTATAGTAACTGCACAAAATACATGAACCGATATTATTGAATAATGCTGGGATCAGTACGTAACTATCACTTAGTTTCTTGTTATTTAATTAAGTAAGAGTGTACTACTACTACTACTACTACTACTTCTACTTCAACATTACTTGTGCCCCCTCAAGTAAAGTGTTACCTGTTTATGTAATAGTTAGTTGTAATAGTTTGACAAATGGAAAACTGATTCACCAGCACTGCACAATTTTATTGGCACCCACAGAAGATGAAGGATCAGATAACTCAACAAACTTTCCTAATTTTATAATCTAATTATCAGAGGTGGAGATTTCAGGCCCAGAGAGTACAAATCCAGGCCAAGATTCTGTTTCAACCGACCAGTTGAGTTACTCTGTGTCAGTGACTCTTCATACTCACATACACACATATTAGCATAGCTTGGCCTAAACATGACACAAATGTACTGCCAAACGCAGCAACTCCTCAGCACCTGTGTACACAGCAATGAAAATGAAAAAAAAATATATCATACACTTCTGTGTTTGTTCATAAAGCGCTCTAGGGTCCCAGTAGATGATTCTGGAAACGTCTGAGGACATTCTGTTTCATGTAGCTGAGAGGCCATCTTAGTTAAACTTAAGTGAAGTGACGATTAGCAAGCTAGGCGCTTAGCTTAGCCACATGAGTCCCATCACTCATGATGGGGTTATACGTTTGCTGTCACTATTATTTTTATTACGTGCTTTTATGTTTCACAAATGAAAAATAAGGATGATTCATGTCTTTGGTTCATCTGTGGATTTTGAGGTGCACCAAAGGTGCCTTCCTGATGCTCATAGTTAGTACAAAGTCGTTTTGACGCCATCAATCAGACGTACCATCTGATCCACCACCTGGCCATTAAGTTACCACAGCGGCGTTCTCACTTAAGTAGGAGGCCTTCCGGATAATTCTCTGTATGAGTAAGGAGAAGCAGAGACGATGTCCGGGGATCCGATGGTTTGCTGTCCCTTAATCTGGCTGCACAGCATCGCTTTGGGCCATAAACAGAGCTTCTGCTGCATCGCGATGCTGATCAGCAGCAGGGCGGCACCAAAACGTAACCTCATCTGCCTGGTCGCCTCCCTGTGGACAGATTCTCCTTGTTAAAACATCTCAGCGGTTACATTCTGTTAGCCACATCGAGGGAAATGAGGCAGGGCTTGGAATTCAAGTGGAAAAATGACGGTTTCTTTCTGTTTACACAGACACCAGCAGACAACATTCACTTTGGTGGGGGGGGGGGGGGGGGGGGGCTGAATCACTCACACATGGGGCTACTTTCCAGGCCTAACTTACCCTAAACATTCACATTACATGTTTACATTGCACTGTCGGGGGTGTACCTTGACATTCTGGGCCCCCTGTCAAGTGCTGAGCCCCCTGATTCTGCCAGGGGATCCACGCTCCTCCCACACCCCTGCCCATTATATATTTACATTGCACTGTGTTTATGTATTACTATTGTCTTTTTGAAGCACCTCCACTTTTTTTGTGCTTGTGTTTGACGGTGCAGGAAGGCCACGCAGAGTGAGATTTTCATCACAGTGTGACTGACTGTTTACTCTGCATATGACAATAACTCTTGAATGGTGAATCTTTGCCTTTTTATACACTAACCTTAAATCCCAGCCTCCTTCTCTAATCTATGATGGCTATTTTGCTTTTTCACTTTGATGACCTCCCATTCTGCTCTTTCCCCAGCCTGTCATCCTTCTCTGTGTCTCAGTAAAATCTATTCTCTTCTGACAGTCATTTCTTGAGATTGTGTAGGTTTGTAGGTTTTTTGTTTTATGTTGTTAGGGTGCCTTTATGTACAGCGAGACCATGACAATGGGCCGTTTCATAAAATATCCTCTGATTGTGCTGTTAGTTGGGTTAATAAGTGGAGAGAATTCTGCTCATAAATGCTGTGGGATGTTTTATGAATTGTCGTGTTTTTGATAACATAATATACTTGAAAAATTCCAGAAGTAATGACCTAAAAAACTATACTGCTGCTCTTAGTATTATGGGTTAGACTGAATCACAGACCAATGACCTGTGACCGCAATATTCCTTATGGTTGCTACGGCGGCTGATTTGATATCAATCCTCTCTCTGGCCCCACAGACAGCGTTTCACTGACACGTTTCAGTCTAAAATATTTGTCTAACACCTACATCAAAAACGTAGCGTGATAGGCACTCAGTGTTAGTTATGGATGCCTCGCATTTGCACTGTTAAATTCTCTCCTGCAAATACATGTCAGATGGCAGCTTTTACACATCCCTGTATTTATGTTAAAACATATAAACTGTAGTGTGCAAGGCTATTTTGCAGATGACAGATCTGAGAATGTTCACTCATTGTAGGCAGAGTCTGGGTTTGACACCTCCATGAGAATCTGCATGGCCCTGGACCTTCTCTCCTCATGAGTCTGGGTCTTCTCTCTTCATGGCCCTTGATTTTCTCTCTTTATGAGCCTAGATCTTCTCTCTTCATGAGCTTGGATGTTCTCTCTTCATGAGCCTGGGTGTCGCTTTTCATTTCCCTGGATGTTCTCCTTTCATGGACCTGGATCTTCAACCCTTCATGGCCCTGTATCTTGCCTCTCCATGAACCTGGACGTACTCTCTTCATGAAAATGGATCTTCTCCCTTTATGGCCGTGGATCTTCTCCCTTCAGGGGCCCCTTTGGGCAGGTCTGACTATCTGAACCGTAAAGTGTGACTGTGACACTGTGCTGTTTCCCTTTGTCTCTTTGACCTTCAGAGCACTTGCTCTCTCGCTCTGCCCCACATGCCCCCCGCCCTCCCAGCACACAGCCACGTGAGAATTACGGGCTCGGGGGGTGGGCCATCAGATTTTCACGCGTGCAGGACCATCTCCATTTCGCCAATCACTACGCCACGCTTGAGGACCCCCCCCATCCCGCAGAGACAGAGCTGATGAGAAACAAAAGTAGAATTTATTTGCCCGACGTCACCTAACCGTAAAGTGGGGTGATGTATTTACCATATTCTTCCTTGTCCTGGTTCTTTCCCGAATCTGTCGAGCTGGTAAGTTTGGCGCTGCAGAGAGGCAATCTAAGAGCGAGTCGAGCCGTGACAGATAGGGGCGGCCGGCATAATTGAATCATTTGAGCTAAGACAGCTTAACTTGGTGATGCTCAGCGCGGCCCTTAGTCATATTACCGCGGGAGTCATTAGCCATGAAATCATGTCTGTACTGCTCGCCCGCATCCTTTACGGCCTGACAGCTTGAAAAGCCCACCTTCCTCTGTAACGCCAATCAGCAGGCAGAACAGCCTCGACGGTCAAGCCCGCTGATGATCACATTCCCATAATGCACTGAGGCATCACTCCCGAAGCATGGACAGGCCTGCTCTCCCCAAGCATGGAGTCAAACAGCCGTGTCCTTGGACCGGAGTGTTTTTTTTTTTAACTGCCCCACCAAATTATCCTGTTCCCTAAATGCACTACATTAGTCTCTAGGTGATGGCAGAGTGAATGATTTTACAAAACCTTAAAAAAGGCTTTAAGTATTTATCCATCTTTCAAATGCTTATGCAGGTCCGGGTTGGTGGGAGGGGGGCAGGAGACAGTCCTTAGCAACAAAGTGAACAACATTTATTTAAAAAAAAACTATTTATTTTATTGATAGCAAAAGAAAGATCATGTTCCTTAATGATTTGGCCGAAGCTGATTAAAACACAAACCTCAGGTCCCCCCCAGGAAAGTATGCAGAGGGTTTGAAATTGGGGACAAACGCAGCTTAATATTTATTAATAATTTAAATGTAAAGGCCTATTTTTGGGGGCACTAATGAAGCCAAATGAAATATTGGGGGCTACATCTCCCCCCGTCCGCCTCGGCTCCCATACCCCCGTCTCGGTGCTGGTGTGAGGCTCAGTGGGTTAAGCCACTGTCCTTATGATTGGAAGGTTGCTAATTCAAACCCTGCTGTTGGACCCTTGAACAAGGTCCATAACCCCCAAATATCTGAACCTGCTTTCTCAAAATTTTTTTTTGCTTTTGCTAAAAGTGTCTGATTAATGTAAATAAATGTTCAATGTGTTAACTGCCATGCTGCATAATCTTATTATTGTAAAAGGCATTTATGATCCAGTGTAATGATGTCAGCACTGGAACATTGACAAGATGCGGCAGTTGCAGGGAGGAGCGTGAATTTGCTGTAATAAAACCATAACAATAAAAGTAACGCCGCAACATGACAGGCAGACTCACAGGTGCACAGAAGCGGCCAGAGCTGGGGCTCTTCTGCGCGCCGCATAGTTTCCTGTTCCTGTAACAGTCAGTCAGGTGGTTATGGATTTATGGACCTCAGATCAGGGACCTTCGGAGTCCTGAGAAGACGACATTGCCTTAACCCAGAAGGTCCCATCTACTTTTGATGGAGGTTAATAATGACGGGCCCATTTCCAGGATTAAACGTGGGGGGGGGGGGGTGCACTGACATCGCATAAACCCCCCCCCCCCCTCCCCGGGAGCTCTCCAGCGACACACCGAAACGTTTAACCCAGGGGTGTCAAACTCCAGTCCTGGGGGGCCGGAGCCCTGTGTAGCTTAGTTCTTACCCTGTTCCACCACAAATGACTCAATGTTCAAGTGCTGTGTGGTAAATGAGGGGAAACCCAAAAATTTGCAGGGTTCCAGCCCCCCAAGACTGGAGTCTGACACCCCTGGTTTAACCCGTCCTGATGGTCTTCGGCTGTTTCTTGAAGATTATGGATGTACATGTGAGAGACAGATAGATGGCCCCAGACTGGCATGCACTCAGATTACCGGAGAGGACGGTGTACTGCCACCACTACTCAAAGGGGGGCACTGTGGGCCACCTGTGAGTGTCTCCATTGAAGGCTTGTTTCTGGTGACATTGGCATTTGGTTCAGCGGAACCAACGCTGCAGGCATACAGGGTGAGGCCACCGTCACATCCGTGTTGGGGACAGTGTGTGGCTCAGTGTGTTAGGGCAGCGTCTGTGCTCAGGAAGCCCCACATGCATCGCTGTTATATCATCACATAACAACTCCAAGTAAGTAATGCATTTAAAAGCATTTCATTTGACATTAAACCATGGACTCCTAATTTCATTTTCAGAAAAAAATTGTATTTATGCAGATATTACTTTAAAAACAACAGTAGCTAGCAGTACTCTCAGACCATATTTCTGTGTGGAAGTGTAAATGAACTGGATTTGCTCAGCGTAGTAACTATACATAGATGTGTTTTATCTGTTAAATGTCCATTGAAACCAGTGAAATGTGGATCTGTGCTCCTTGTCCCCGTATCTGGCCATCACCTGGTAGCTTAAACAGCACTCATTTATAATTAGCAGCTCTCGTTTTTTCACATACCTGGGAGAACATGAAGCTAATTAATCATTCCGAGGCCACCTGTCAGGTTCCATCCAAATTCCGTCATGAAAAAAAACCCTGTGATTGCAGTGAGCGATTGCTAGCAGGGCTTACACTGGGTCTGACACTCAGATGCACTGTTGCTATTATTACTTATTAGGTATCATTAGGTTCCACATAGACTGCATTCCATCCCAACTTTCTACAACCCCGTTTCCACAAAGATGGGACATTGTGTGAAACGTAAATAAAAACACAATGAAATGATTTTTGAGTGAAAACAGAACAAAGTCAACACATCAAATATTGAAAATGAGATTTTTTTTTTTTTGGTTTATGACAAGTATATGCTCGATTTGAATTTGATACCAGCAACATGTTTTTAAAAAGTTGGTAAAGGGGCATGTTTACCACTGTGTTGCATCGCCTCTTCTTTTAACAGCACTCTGTAATCGTTTGGGAACTGAGGAGACCAGTTGCTGGTGGTTTGAAAGTGAAATGTTGTCCCATTCTTGCCTGATACAGGATTTCAACTAATCAACGGTTCACTGTCCATGGTCGTATTTTTTGTTTCATGATCCACAAAAGATTTTCTTGAGTGACAGGTCTGGCCAGTCTAGCATATATTTGCCATAAATTTTACACAGCAGCCCCATCTTTCTTGGAAACGGGGTTGCGTCTTCTGTGTAGGTCTTTCTGCTTCCCTGGTCTATCCACCTTCCTGTGCTTGTCTGCTTCTGGCGTTACTGTACACTTTCCTGCCATTACGACCTTTTCCAGTTCATAATCAAGATAAAATTGGTTTGGGCATTTTGGGGCTTTAACTGAAAATCTATAGCCTATGTTACATCGAAAAATCACTTTATCGAATATTTTGTGCCATGACAACGACAGTGCATTCATTTTTCAGATTAAGAACAGCAGGTTATCGTCGCCACGCTTCCTCATTCGGACCTCGTGGGCATGCTCTGAGCATCATTCATATTTCAGCCTCATGTTTACCTGGAAAAATGTGCGAACGAGAGGAGATCCTAGCCAACCAGAGTGCTCCGGGAATGAATGAGAGGAGCTCCTAGCCAACCAGAGTGCTCTGGGGTGGGGCTTATAACTGCGGGATCGAGAAGAGACTTACTCCTATCTGTTACAAACCTGCATCAATATTATTATAATGGGCTCATATATTAATACAAGTAGTCTGCTTTAAAAGAAGCTTTGTGCCATTCGCTGAGATGCAGTGATGCAGTGATGCATACCGATTATAAATAATACTAATATCTGTAGGTTTTCACTAGTTTCTAATTCCTACTGTAGTTGGTGCTCTACTATTAGGTATTTATTGTCAAATCGTTTTTCATCACCTATTTCAATGAGTGTGAGTTAAAGGGTTAAATATTTAAATACAAATGAAAATCCCAGAAGTGATGAACTCAGGAAGAGTGCCTGGAAAAGGGAGACAGGGGGATAGAAAGAGAGACAAAAATAAAGTCTGGTCGGCTGCACGCTCGTTACACAACACTGCTAATGAAGCATTGGCAGAAAGTGATAATTATTTTAATTAATGATAATGGTTTTAATGATTCAACATTTTGGCTAATTGATTATGATTGATGACACACTGCTAAACAAGGGAAGTGAATCAGGGAGCTAATCGGCGATCTGACAGCTCGGGTCAGCGGTACAGAACCGCGGGACGGCCGCGAGCTCACGAATCAGGCGGGTGGGGGGTATGCTCTGCGGGGGTGGGGCCGCCGTGTGACCTTGGCGGAGGTCACGCGTTCGCAGATCTGATCGGATAATTGCTGCTTTGGCAGTGGGCGTGGCCTAATTAAAGGGGAAGTCTGAGCTGGGTGATGTGTGTACTCCCCCCGGTACAAGCTAGCCAATGGTGGCTCCCGGTTCTGTCCCGAGCGAGCCTGAAGGTCGCCATGGCGTGACGGGCCAGCTAAATCCTGTGTGGATTATTACCATTTCATTTTATCTCTTTGAGTGAATATCATTGGGTGACTTGTGTGGCTGTGGTGTCTGTTTTTCTGTGTACCGGGAGTTTTGGGGCGAGGGGGGGGCTTGGCCTCCAGGGACTCCCTAGAGACCTGCACACACACTGCAGCTGCCATTGATCCTCATTGCAGCATGAAAACAGATAGTTTACTTAAAATGAACATTTCACTTGGATGCTATTTGTGCCCCCCCGAGAAGCTGCTGGCCCCCGCCGGAGCAGTCCCTGAGCTGATACCTCAAATGGTTGATTATTTTAGTTTGATTCAGAGTTTCATCTACAGCCCCCTCCCCTTCTTCCGCTTGGGGGAGAAGTCACTGACCCCACTAAGTGGCAGAGGGCTCAGACGAGGATGGGGGCGTGGGGGTGAAATGCTCTCTGAGAATAAGAGTTACAGTATAGTCACCACCACTCTGCCATCGCACCCCCCCCCCCCCCCCCGAGCAGGAGAGGATAATGGGGGACCTCTAACCCCCCCCCACCACAGCACCTGGCTGATAGTGTCATTGCCCCACGCCCTTCTCAGTGGTTGTGGCCAATATCCTCTCATAGCTTGAGTTGCTGTGAGGGACCGTCTCCACCATAACCCCAAAGCTCCCCCTCCCATCGTTTCCCCAGTAGGATCTCCCATGCAAAAAACACCCCACCAGCCACCTGCCCTCTCCCCTCCCTGCTCACACCTCCTCCCTTACAGCAGACGCTCCTGGCCTCTCCCCTCCCTGCTCACACCTCCTCCCTTACAGCAGACGCTCCTGGCCTCTCCCCTCCCTGCTCACACCTCCTCCCTTACAGCAGACGCTCCTGGCCTCTCCCCTCCCTGCTCACACCTCCTCCCTTACAACAGACGCTCCTGGCCTCTCCCCTCCCTGCTCACACCTCCTCCCTTACAGCAGACGCTCCTGGCCTCTCCCCTCCCTGCTCACACCTCCTCCCTTACAGCAGACGCTCCTGGCCTCTCCCCTCCCTGCTCACACCTCCTCCCTTACAACAGACGCTCCTGGCCTCTCCCCTCCCTGCTCACACCTCCTCCCTTACAGCAGACGCTCCTGGTCTCTCCCCTCCCTGCTCACACCTCCTCCCTTACAGCAGACGCTCCTGGCCTCTCCCCTCCCTGCTCACACCTCCTCCCTTACAGCAGACGCTCCTGGCCTCTCCCCTCCCTGCTCACACCTCCTCCCTTACAGCAGACGCTCCTGGCCTCTCCCCTCCCTGCTCACACCTCCTCCCTTACAGCAGACGCTCCTGGCCTCTCCCCTCCCTGCTCACACCTCCTCCCTTACAGCAGACGCTCCTGGCCTCTCCCCTCCCTGCTCACACCTCCTCCCTTACAGCAGACGCTCCTGGCCTCTCCCCTCCCTGCTCACACCTCCTCCCTTACAGCAGACGCTCCTGGCCTCTCCCCTCCCTGCTCACACCTCCTCCCTTACAGCAGACGCTCCTGGCCTCTCCCCTCCCTGCTCACACCTCCTCCCTTACAGCAGACGCTCCTGGCCTCTCCCCTCCCTGCTCACACCTCCTCCCTTACAGCAGACGCTCCTGGCCTCTCCCCTCCCTGCTCACACCTCCTCCCTTACAGCAGACGCTCCTGGCCTCTCCCCTCCCTGCTCACACCTCCTCCCTTACAGCAGACGCTCCTGGCCTCTCCCCTCCCTGCTCACACCTCCTCCCTTACAGCAGACGCTCCTGCCCTCTCCCCTCCCTGCTCACACCTCCTCCCTTACAGCAGACGCTCCTGGCCTCTCCCCTCCCTGCTCACACCTCCTCCCTTACAGCAGACGCTCCTGGCCTCTCCCCACCCTGCTCACACCTCCTCCCTTACAGCAGACGCTCCTGCCCTCTTCCCACCCTGCTCACACCTCCTCCCTTACAGCAGCCCCACCTCCTCACAATGGACTGACTGGGCGAGGCTTTAATTAAAGAAATGTATGATAATGTGATTTCTTTAATAGAATGACATAGTCTAATGGAGTTGTATGATTATGATTAATTCACCCCTTTGCAGCAGAAAACTCCCAGCCAGGAGCTGCATTAAGGCCATGCTCTTTCAAGTTTGACCACTGAAAAATTTCAGCAGAGACCCTGGGAATTAAAAATGCTTCCTACACAAGACCAACCCGCCCCTGTAATCATGCAACCGTGTTTTCATGACCTTTGTGCAGCTTCATATACCAATGTCATTCAAAAGAGACCTGCTGATCAAAGTTTTGAGCACATGAACAGGCTGTAGTTGACATGGGGAAAAGAGCCACTGAAACAGACAGGATGGCCAGGACACTCTCACCTCTACAGCTAGAGGGCGCCGGTGCAGTCCACCTTCTACCATGGCTGGATCTACGGAGAAATCTGCATGACCCCATTTGACCAGATACAGCGACTCCTGTGATCCCGGGAGAGACAAACACAAGCAACCTGACTGGAGATGGGTGTTCCAGTCTCACTACAGTGCCCACTAGTGGAAGCATTAGGACTCAGAAGTCACACGGGTTCTACACTGAGATAGCAGCATTCAAAAAGGATGATGACAAAGTACATCCAGCCTCCAAGAGGTGGGAGACGGGGAGGCTTTGCCTTTCTCTCTGTGGGGGGGTTTTATTTTGAAGATCAATGGACAGTGAACATCTCAAAGTTCAGACGTTAAGTCAGAAAGTCAACCATAAAATTTGGGGAAGAGTGAAGGTTACCTGCATTGCTGCGCTATTTTGACCTATGACCCGATCATCGTCTGAATTGAGAAAAGTCTGCAGGAGGATGATTTGTCTATTTACACAGCGTTGAAACTCATCTGCGCAAATGGCAATGAAACCTGCAAGAAACTTAATTCTCAAGATTGTTGGAAGGTCAAGTCATGTTCGCCGGGAGAACGAGAGCTGCTGTTTTGGAGTTGCACTGAGCCGTTAGTCACTCTGATACCTTGTAAATTTGATAATTAATATCGTAATTCAGCTAAATCCACTCTGCGGGGCCTGTAATGAGAACTGATGCAGCCACTTAGCAGGCCGAGCAACGCAGGTGGGCTCAGACGAAGCCACAAATGGGGGTAAATTGGCTGAGCTGGTCGTTTTTGTCAACGTCACTCAGTTTGGGGCGAACGGCAGTAATTCATTCTGATTTTACAGAGTCGTACATTTAGGACAAAACACATACATTACAGGGGGTCCTTCCTGACGGGGGGAGACCTCCCTGTCTGCTCCTCCAGATGGGCCTCGCAGTCTCCCGTCTTTAAGAACCCCAAGGGCCCCACCACACCAAATGTGTGCCTCCCCCCCCCCACCTTGAGGCCACATTTAACGCAGTACATTTATTTAGCAGATGTTTTTATGCAAAGCAACATTCATTTCTGAGAAAACAGGGTGAGGCAGCCCCAGGGGCAACTGGGAGGGGGGGAGGGGGGATTTGTGTCTAGGTGATGAGCACTTAGAGGATACTATGAAGACTTTGGACTGTTAAGGGGGAGCTTAACAGGTCAGGGTGCTGTGCCCACAATCAGAAAGTTGCTGGTTCAAATCCCAAAGTCAACAGAGTGATGTCACCGTTGGGCCCCTGAGCAAGGGCCCTTAACCCCCGATAGCTCCACAGACTGTCTGACCCGGCTTTCTCAAAAAGCATATGCCTCAGGACAAAAATGTCTGCCAAAAATAAACTGTAATTGACAGAAACAGAGGTTGACTCCGAACCAGAGGCAGGTGTTTATGTCCAGCCTGAAAAAGGAGGCGTCTGTGTCGGTGGGGGTCACTGGAGGTCTATCGTATGTCCTCTCAGACCTGAAAGGAGCTCAGCGGCAAACGAACAGACGCGGACGCTGTTAGAACTGCAGCCGTTATTCCTCATTCATAATGGCGGGCAGTGGCTGTCACTGCGGAACGCCCGGGTTACAGCACCCTTCTGAACAGACGAGGAGCGGCGCCTCCCAGTCACAGCAGGCCTCTTCTCCAGTCACAGCGGGCCTCTTCTCCCTGCTCCCGTGTTTGTTGTTTTGTTATCGATGCCTCACCGCTTCCCTTTAATGAAAATAGCGGCTAAATCAAAGAAATCATCACACATTTATGAATATTTAATACAATAGTCATGGAAAATAAGGCGAGTAATTAGTGGTTTCCATAAATTTGCAAATTGTTATTTTATGTAAATGAAAGATCTTCGGTGAATAATAATTCATGAATAATTTATATTTCGGCAAAAAGTTAACGGAAACCAGTAGAACAAACCGGGTAAATTGCCGTCAGAGGCATGCAGAGAAACAAACAAGCTCAGGCATTAGCATACAATCACGGCGCTTAAGCAGAAACGAGTAAATGAAGAGGGAATGGGGGCGGGGGGGGGGGGGGGGACTGCAGGCGCCAACCTGATGGACACACCCGTCCAGTGGGTGATGGGCTCTGGTGAAACTGGGCAGGAGGGGCAGGCCTGAGTTAGACTGGACTGGGCCAGGTGGGATGCAGGTAAATGGGTTGGACTGGGCGAGTCCAAGCAGGATTGAGTGGGACCATGTGGATCGAGTCGGACCGCAAGCGCTGATTAACATGGAGGCGGATGGCAGCCCACACTGGTCCTCTCCTATCTCCGAAGGAGAGGCATTCCATCCGGAAATGAGCAAAGCATCAGCATCAGACAAATCCCAGCAGTGTCAAAAGAGTCATTAACGCGAGGGTGGGGGTGGGGGCCGGGCGAGCTGGGGTGGGGGGGGGGCGGCAGCTCAGGAAAGCAGACAAAAACAAAGCCGTGATCTGGAACGTGACGAGCGTCATGCAAGGGATTAATGACCAGCTCGGCACTGTGAAATTACGTGCCCTTTGAGTCAGGAGAACCGCTCCTAGTGGTGCGGAGCCTTGAAATGAGGTGAGACCAACTTCACCTGATCCACAATTATCAGGCCCTTTAACGACCGCGGCGTCTCGTCTGGGGGGGTGGGGGGTGGGTACGGGGCAGGGGAGGGGCTGCTGGGGAGGCATACGCAAATGAGCAGTAGAAGGGGTGAAGATTCCCAGGACTCCTGTTGTAATATCAAGCTCGCAGGCAAGGTGGGGTGGGGGGAGGAGGGGCTGGATAAATGAAAACATTGTAGGATAGAAAAAACGGTGTCCTGGAAGTGGAGGGGTCACGTAACCCGAGGTGGGGGGGGGGGGGGGCGTGCGGGCGAGGGGGGTGCTTGCCTCACAGCCTCTGTTATCCTCACATAATTCTCCGTCAGATGCGCTGTTTTCAGAGAGATGAACTGGGATCGCTGCAGCCATCCTGACATGATTATGAAAGATTCATCAGCTGCCATCTGCCTCCTTTACGGCACAAAAACAGCAGGGGGTGGGGAGTTGGACGAGGGAGTAGGTCTGTGTGAAGGCGTCCCCTCCCTGTGTCCAGCCCCTATCCTGGGGGAGACTCCTACCTGCTTCTCCAGGTGAACACTTCCAGCATGCCTGATGGAGCAGGCCCGTCACTGGAGGGCGGAACAGGCTCTGGACTGGAGGGGGGGCAGAGGCTACTGGTGTACCAAGCCCCCCACTCCAGTCAGCAGAATTTACAGAAGGGTACCAAAGGTGACATTTTGTCAGGGGGCCCAGAATTGCTTCTTTCATGAAAGTCAGACGGACTGCGTCTCTCATCACGTTTTCAGAAGTGTGAGTCAAGGTACAATGGAATGCTTATTTTCATATATCCCATCATGCTCTCCAGAACTGAGCCCCTCATCATCATGTCCAACAGCTGACGTGCTCCCAGGAGTCCGTAAGGCCTTGTGAGTTGTCAGAGATCCCCTATTGGCGGGGCTTGGGGGGGGGGGGTGGTTATGGTAAAAGTTGTAGACCTAGGGGGACCCTTTAAAGGCCCCTTTTTAGTGGGTAAACCCATGCATTAGAGCACCCCTGACTACACCACCTAGTGGGGATACAGAGCATTTCCATTTAATAATCATATGTGGCAGGACAGGTACATGCCATGCTGTCCAGCTGAAACAGCGAGCCTTAACACTGAGCACCTTAACACTGGCAGATTTCACACTAACACTATGGCTGCCACAGTGCTGATTTCAGTGCTCGTATGTCTCGGTACCTCAGAGTGGTATTTCAAATGGATCCTAAAAGAGACCCTGCCTGAGCCTTCACTGGAGGGGAATGAACCAATAAGCCTACCCCCACCCCCCCATGTCACAGGCTGGCCCTGTGCACTGATAAACCCCGGAAATATCACTCTGAGGCGGGCCCCCTGCTGTAGGGGGGGCACCCTCACGTCCATTAAAATATCAGCACGTCACAGGTCAGAGGAGCACTCTTTAATTATGTACGGCCGAGTCTGCGTCTAATAACCTGTCACTGGGGGGGGCGGGGGGGGGCTGAATGTCACACTGCTTGGTGATGGGGCTCAATGGCGGGGATCAGGGGTAGGAAGCCCAAGAGAACACGTGTGCACACACACACACACACACACACACACGAGTGTACATATACTATAGACAAATATGCGTGCGTGTGTGTGTGTGCATGTATGTATATATATATATATATATATATATATACACATACACATATATACATGTGTATGTTTCCAAAGAACTGGCACGTCTAGTTACCAGACACAGAGGATGCCTCATAGACGCATTAGACAGCATTACCAGCACTTGACAGAGTTTGATAGGGGTCACATTGTGAGTTTGCATGAGGCCAGGTGGTCGTATCGTGCAATTGCCCAGCATGTGGGGCATGCAGATGTCACAGTTGCCCGATGTTGGAACCAATGGGGACGTGAGGGCACCCACACACGTCGAGAAGGTTCCAGTCCCCCAAGACAGACCACACCAAAGGAGGATCGTCGTATCACAAGCATTACAGAACCTTGCCTGCCATCCAGACACAGGTATTGGACTCTCTACAGCACCCCATGGCATCCTGCACCGTGTCTCGACGGCTGGCATCAGCCGGACTACGGGTTCGCTGTCCCATGCGTAGGCTGCCGTTGACATGGGCGCAGAGACAGCTGTGTTTGGAGTGGTGCTGTAACCAGGAGGCATGGACTGATGACGAGTGACGTCGTACCATGTGATGAACCTCGGTTCTGCATTACCGCAGATGACTGCCGTGTGCATGTATGGCGGCGCTGAGGGGAGAGGACCAGTCCTGCCAGTGTTGTGGAGAGACACACCGGTGTTACTCCTGGCATCATGGTGTGGGGAGCCATAGGGTATGACTTCAGGTCATTTCTGGTAGTCATTTGGCGGACACACATTGACGGACATAAAACAATATTTTAACACTAACATGAAGATCCTTTAACCATCATTTTCTGCCTGTGACTTTTGCACAGTACTGTATATACACTTTACTTTTTATTTGTCTTTCAGTGCTTCTTACTGTTGTATAATGTCAGAAATGCTTCTATTTTATGTGTATTTATCTTAGTACCTACTGCTGTTTTCTGTTTGCAAATCGCCACACAAAATTTTGCTGCAGATATTCAATGACAATAAAGTCTTATCTTAACCACATGCACACACACTTTTATACAGACAGTCAGACAGACAGACAGTCAGACAGACAGACAGTCAGTCAGTCAGACAGACAGACAGACAGTCAGTCAGTCAGACAGACAGTCAGACAGTCAGTCAGACAGACAGTCAGACAGACAGTCAGTCAGACAGTCAGTCAGACAGACAGACAGACAGTCAGACAGACACACACAAACTCTCTGTGCCGTACAGGTTTTCTCGGCATCCTTTGGTTTCCTTTCAGTCCATAAACACACTTTTAGGCATATCGCCATCATCTGCGCACAGGGGCACTGTAATGCACCCCCCCCCCCCTCGATGATGCCCAGGGGCCTCTGCTGAAGAGGGCCTCGACTAACCTTGTTTAATAAAAACTAATCCCCCCCCCCCGTCAAAAACTTTGTCAGTTGCCACCAACTCCCTCTGCCTCAACACACACCACATTGCAAGACATAGTAGGGGGGGGGGGGGGGGGGGCGGTTCATAATTCAAATAGCCCAGGGGCCTCTGAATATGTTAATGTGCCTCTTTGTGTGTCTGTGTATGTGTGGGGCGGGGGGGTCAGTCAGCAAACACACACCACACTCCTGCTGCACGTGCTCGCAAACACAGGTACACAGAAATACTTTCTCTCTTCCCTTAATCTAACACCCTTGACATGATGAAATGAACAGCGGAAGCAGTTCAGCTGTAGCCTGATAACTTTTATTAAACCACTAATCCGGGTACCGGCCACTCCATCATGGCGGGAGATATGCATATCATGAATTATTTTGACACCGGGACCTTTTAATTTTCCCCTGCGATATTTCATCCCACCAATCAGCGCGTGGAGCCAGGGAGGGCACGCCCGCAGCGGGGGAGGAGGGGGGGCGGTCGGGGGACGGCCCCAAATCATCCGGGAGGCGTAATGAGCGGCGGCGGCAGCGTTATCATCCGCGGTACTCACGCATCTCATCAGAGGACGCCGGCGGGGGCCCAGTGTGTGGCCCGCATCTTAAACAGCTGCACACTATCACTCCCTACAGGAGAGGGGACAGCATGCACACACACTGCAATACGCACTGTCACACGCAGACACTGTCACACACTGCAATACGCACTGTCACACACAGACACTGTCACACACTGCAATACACAATGTCACATGCACACTGTCATACACAGACACTGCAATACACACTGTCACACACAGACACTGTCACACACTGCAATGCACACTGTCACATGCACACTGTCATACACACACACTGAAATACACACTGTGACACATACTGCAATTAAGACACACTGTAAGACACACTGTCATACACAGACAGTGCGATACACAATATCACACACACTGTGACACATACTGCAATACATACACACTGTAATACACACACAGTCATACTTACAAGGGTGCAGTAAGGGCATAGATACCCAGGAAGATTCAGGGGGGCAGCACCTTACAGAATCCTAGTATATGCAAAATTTCTAGCTGCCCCCCTGAACACACACAGTCATACACATACATACCATGGTAGGACAGGAGACGTCTTGTGTGCAAATGTATACTCTGTACAGGGGACACGCCTAACCCAGGCAGAACCCCCTACATACAAATACCGATCCAACAGAGGCTCCGTTTGTGATCACTGCACATTACAGGTGCCACAGAACATGCTATGTAACTGCGATCACGGGCATATGAGATGCTGGTTTCCCTCAGGTCCACCCGGGAGTGCAAGAACGCTCCAGCCAGCATGACGCCGTTTCATTTCGATGCTCCCAGACTGAAGGTCTCGTCAGTGAGCCAAAATGTCTCACATTTATCATGCACATTTTTGAGACAGACCCCGGAGCAATTGGGGGTTAAGGGCCTTGCTCAGAGGCCCAGTGGTGACATCACTCTTGGCATTCTGAGATTTGAACCAACAACCTACCAACCACAGACATAGCATCCTAACACACTGAGCCACACAGCGCCCCCACAAGGCAGATAGATGACATCGCTCAGTGGTTTGGTGCACCTAACATCAGAACTAGCAACACCTCATTTTCCAGTGAGTCGCGACCCAATCTCAAGCTGGTGCTGGGAGGTGCTTGGGATAGGCGTAACAGAAGTCTCAAGACGCCCAGAGGCAGGTCCAGTCCCAGTTGTCCAAGACTGGCATTCCAGAGAGGACAATCTCACACTTAATGAAAGGTCCGTATCTTCTTGACATCCCTAAACATGGCACAACCAGCATCAACTTGTGAATGTAGATGAACCCCGCACTCAGACACGAGCGTGAATAACATAACCGTAAGAACCAGTCAGCATCTTTAGATCAGTGTCGGGCCATTGCTGAAGGACGCTCGGCGTTAATGCTGCCGCTGCAATGACCATCCGTGGAGGCAGTCACCTCATGGCCGGCTTTGGGATTTCCATATAGTTTGCGGTTTTTAGAGGACGTGCACTCCAACCCGAGTGCGTGTCTTTATACATCATCTGGGCGCTGACCCCCACACCTGCGGCGCGGCCCAGGCTGTTACCACTGGGGACCACTCTCGCCCTCCCTCGGTATTTAAGGTGAAGGATGGTCAAATTAAATCTTGACGCCAGCTCCCCTCGTTCCCCCCCTCCCTCCCCCGGAGAGGCTTGGCGTCCAGAGAACTGCCGTCTGCGCACCCCCGCCCTGGGAAGTCGTTTGACATAAATTACAGGTGTCATATCATTTTCCTGCCCGGGCAATGTAATTTACCGCTGATCCCATTGACTGCGAGCTGAACCTCCAATAAAACAGTCAGACTGTCACGTCCCGGAGGGCTACCTTTCCGGATCTGCGACGCAAACGAGCAGGCGGCTCCCCGGTTAGGGGGGATTTAGCCTCTAAAACCCGGGCCCTCCTGCGTCTCCCTGCGCGGCTGCGATCCGCCGCTTTCCCTTCACTGTCGCCCGATTGCATAGCATCTCTGCGTACGTAACTACGGAAAACTAACAGCTTCGTTATTCCCTCCAGCCCCTTTCTTTGGAAAGGGACAAGTTAATAATGGTTAAAGATCACTTTGGGAGATAATTAAATCGTGTCACGTTAACGGTGACAAACGTCCATAACGCGGATGTCAAAGCAGACCATCAGCAGCCGAGGGGGAGCTGAAACGCTTCATCCCGCGTTACTAACACGCTGCCCTGCATGCGCATCCTTTCATATGTATTACTGTGAATATTTATGTGTATCCCTTCTTGAATTTGTATATCTATGTTAATTTTACCTGTATCGCTTCTTGTATTTGTATATCTATGTGAATTTATGTGCATCCCTTCACTATTCACATAGAAACTGTATGCAATTTATCCATATCCTTTCTTTGTATATCAGTGTTTATTTATGTGTATCTATGTGAGTGCTGCTGCCTTTTTATCCATTTATCAGTATATTTATGCGTAGTGCTGCTTTTGAAATTTGTATATCTATGTACGTTATGTTCCTGCTTTTGTCCAGGTATCCAGCTGTATTTGTGTGTACTGTAGCTTATCAGTGTATCTGTATGCATTTTTGTGCATTTCTGCTTTTATCTATGTTTCTGAATGTGTTTGTTTATAGGTTTTCGGGGTCAGCTCTCAAAAAGGCATCGGGCTGCACCTCAAACAAAGCAGCAACTAAACTCACATAAGACATTAAACAGAAAAATAACAGAAACCGATCATATACAGAATATGGATGCATCACATACGCCATACAATATAAATACAGATAATTTCAGGGATGAGTCCCCCCCGGGAAGACCAAGAGCTCTACTCTGATATATTTCAGCTTTATGCAATTGTTTAAACATCAACTACATGAGTGCCATTGTTTATTTACAAGCGATAGATCAGAAAGTGACCATAGGAATATTACATCAAGGGATCCGGTCCCGGCTACGAGCGACCCCACACAGCGCGGAAAGCGGAGAGCGTTTCAAAGCTCGCTGGCGCCACCTGGTGGGCGTGCAGCGTGCCGCGGCGTGTCTTTACTCGGTGAAGCAGCAGTTATTTGTTTAAGAAGCACCGCGGGGGCTACGAGCCAGCGGAGCGTCTTAGAGATCCTCATGTACCGGCTTTGGGATGAATGTGCTAAGCTGCTGCTGAAGGGGATCGTTTGGAAGGGGTTACACATACGCGTCATCAGCGTGCCAGCGATTAAAGGCGGCGCTGCTGCTTTCGCTGCGTTTGTCACCCAGTTTATCTTCATCCATTTCTTCAGGGGCATGATTAAATAAATAACAGTTTTTCTTTGTGCGTGTTCGCCGCTTCCAGGTGTGGACCTGCAGCAGCCTTCAGCCAAAGACAGCATCCCGGACGGCCGATTAGGGTTTTGTTGCTGAATTTATGCTATTCGGCATCGTCTGGACTCCCTGCGTGCCACGTGCACAGTGATGCCGCCATTTTCCGATACAGGACATGCATCAGAAGCAGGTGGTCACGGCGGCAGGGGGCGTCTGCCCCCCGGGCGAGTTAAAGTATAGTACTTTGGACGTTCTCAAACGACTCCTTAGTCGCGTCCGACGCGGAAGAGCAGGACACGTTGCCTCGGCGCAGCCGTTGTCAAGAGCTCCCGGTGCGGTCCCGGACGCCCTGTCCCGCACGCCTGCTGCAGCTCCTCCCGCCGTCAGCTCTTCCAGGCCTGGCCCGTCGCCGGCGGCGCTGACCCACTTACCTGACCAATGGCGTCCGCAGTGCACAAGCCCGTGAGAGGGAAGGTTGGGCTTCCAAGCCGTCGGTGGCACAGGGCACACCAGCTCCCGGTACGGGCGCGTCTGAAAGCCCTGCTTTACGGTGACAAACACACGGCCCGACGAGGCGAGACGCTGCCAATCGTACGGAGGTGACCTCTGTGCCTTTATTTACCGGAGTTGGACACGAATCCCATGATTGGTGCCGGATGGAACTACACTGCAGGTCTGTGCTGCAGTGTCACATCCGCGGGGGTGACATTTCATTATCGTCATCCTAATGCGATACAGACAGCCGGCTGACGCCGGTGCATCAGAACCCGGCTAGCGTGTCGCTCGCTAATAGGCCCGCAAAGCCACGCAAGGCAGCTCCGCCACGAACACGCCGCTATAAATGCGCACACAGGTCGCACTGACAGTGCTCATGCCAAATGCAGGGTAACAGAGCAGTTTATGAGCGTCTTAAATAACAAACAGCTGGCTTGGCACTTTTTCCATGAGACACTGACTCTCAGGATGCTGTTTTCACTGACCTATTTACCGAAGAGATTCCCACCGTGGCGTCTGGTTCACAGATGCTTCATGTAAACGGACTCGCGCAACTTGACCTAATTATATCACTGCATAATAACTCATGTTAAACAAAATTCGGGGAGACTGAGCTATGAATGTCTACAGATTACAATGGATGTCAGATTAAATGACAATAAAACTTATACGTTAGTTTTTGGCTCAATTGCAAAAATCCTGCAAATTTTGCAGCCGCTGATTCAAAATGATTAATCTGAAGTTAACAATCGAACCACAGCGAACTTAAGAAGTTATCACTGGAACATTAGCTCCATCGTCTCTATGATTCTATTACTTACACAATCGAAATTAATGAACATACGCATAGATAAACTCAACCTGTTAAACCTTGTTAAGATCTCAGTCTGAGAACTCAGCAAAATAATCCATCCACTAGCTCAGAGCTATTCAAATCATGGTCTTCAAGGTCTGAACCCTGTTGAATTTACAGCCTTCCTTTACCTGTGAGCCAGGTGTGAAGCCTCTGGCCAATCAGAATCAGTAATTATTAAACTAACTACCGGGGAAAACTGAAAATAATCGATTTGCAATACAGTCTCAATGGAACAGCGCCACCCACTGACCAAGAGATGCAAGACGTTATTAAATTTCGTGTTAAACTAAAGATGCAAAGGCTAGGTTAGGTGACCCTCCTCTGTTGTTAAAAACAGAACTACATTAATTAGGAAACAAGATCCAGGACCCATTAACAGTATCACTATATGTATCCAGTTAAGGTTGTCTAACCTCCAAATATATTTATATAATGGTCAAAATGATCATGAATTTCCATTTTAACTTGTAACTGACATTTAGTTATCATTGTACATAACCATGAACCAGCAAATAACTCCGATCCACTGGACCGCTGAGACATTCACCAGGACCAGAGCCTCACCGAGAGACAGAGGACCCAGTCAATGCCTTGCTTTCTGCCACTGCAGTCTCATCTCCATGGTAACACAGGTCTGGGGGGGCAGGGGGGAGTGTCACCCACAGGGGACAGTGGTCGCTCTGGAAGTGATGAGGTGGGATGGTTGCAGCCGAAGACCCACCCCTCTGGCGGAAAAGGTCATTTGTGGGCGACCCTCCCCTTCCCCCACTAGGGGGCGTCGGCTAATGCTCTCATTAATGAGGGCATGTCCGTTCCTCACATTAGCTCTGCTGAGCTCATCTGGCACAGCGGGAGTCTGAAAAGACAGGAAGCAGGGACCCCCCTCCTTTGTGTGAACCCGGCCCCCCAGGCCTGACTGCACCTGCAGCTTGGGTGACACCTCCGCACAGACAGCCCCCACTAGAGAAAACCGTCACATTAGTTCTTTCCAGTGATTCAGAGCAGGTACTGAACAATAGGAGGGTCTCTGCCAGAAAGGAGCCCCCTCCAGCTGGCTGAGCTTCAGGAAAGCAAAGCGCTTCACGTTTGTGTCAGAGCACAGCCCCCCCCCCCCCCCCCCGTCCAAAAGCCTCTCGTAAAAAGGCAGGCAGCGTGTGCAGGCTGTTCGACAGGACCCCAACGCTGCGAAGCCACAGGATGCGCAAGCAGCATTGTGACATTCCTCACCCCACGGCCTCTGAAATGAGCTGGAATCGATGCTTCTTTGAGGATTATTGAAGCAGGATGTTAAAACGCCCACAAACAAAAGTGACAAATTAGAAGCAGCAGCTATTGGCTGGGGACCTTTCCGAAGCAGCCTCTCCACGGACAGTGAGCCAGAAGGACATGAAGCGTACAGCTCCGATTTCAACCTTTATTTACGTGGTGCCATTACTTTACACCGTCTTGGATTCGTAAGTAACCCAACTGCATAAAAATGTCGATAAAACAGGTGAGCGTGGCGCTGACGGTTAGTTAAGGGTTTCCTGCCATACTGAGTGTTCCGAATACTTAGAGGTTTATGCATGGTTTAGTGTCCTAATAGCACACACATTACTGAGGCTTTTTACAGTAATTACAGGACCAAACAAACCTCCTCCAGTATAAACTCAGCACCAATAAAAGAGTAACAGAAAGGAAAATAGCATCTCATTCCTAAAAAACACAAATAAATGATGATATTTATACTTGGGTACCCTACGCTGCCTGTCTGGGATAAACGCTTGGAAGACAGATAGACGGATTGGAGACAGTCATGGCACAAACTCCAAAAAAATAAACCCACGCTGCAACCCTGTTCCACCACTAGGGGGCCCTCACACACATCAGCATGCATCTTACACACTTTTGGGTTACCCTAGTAAGCCTAGCAGAAGGCTGTGGAGGGGTCAGGTGATCCCAGGTGATCCCCTCTTCTGTCCCCACATGGGGCGACATTCCCAGAGGCAGCACCTTTGACATGTCAGTCTGTAATGGGCTAATCGTTAATATCACTGGCTGGGTCATCATGGATACAGAGCTGAGAGCATCGTTTATCATTCGATGCTGTAGTGCTGCCCGATTTACATTTTTATTTTTTTACATTATATTACAATAACTGTTTTTACAATAATACATCTGGATATCAGTTTGGCATGGGAGGGATGAATAAAAGGTAAGGTAATGGGGGGTAGGTGTCTGGGACCCAAAAATGCTGCTTCTCACATTGTGTGAGGGAAGCCAGGTGGGGAGGGTGGAGCGGGGACCAGCAGACAGACAGCAGCGGGGGACTTAATGCTATCCTGCCAATGTTATTCAGACAACTTTAAACAGGACAATGTGTTAGTGAGATCATCCGAGCTACACCAGCGGGGATACAGAGCGTGTGAGACACTTCTCTACAGCTGCATGTTCCTACCTTTTAGTCTAGAGCATTAACCGGTGAGCCACCTGCTGGCTGGCAGAAGATGGCGGCATAGCGGACAGACACCTGGAGAGAGCGGCACGGCTGGGGTCGGCTGACACAGAGGGGTGTGGGCGGTTATGGAAACGGCGGAGACTCAGAGGTGGCGCCGAGCGACGGTCAAAGCACACTGCATAGCGGGTAAAGCGACGCCCCCCAGCGAGTCGGGCGTCACCAGACAGCGGTGACAAAAAAAGCACAGCTCCTCCTCACCACCTGTGATGACGGCAGTCCAAACACTCGGGTGGAGTCAGAGCTCGACCCCACGGCCCAGGAAGGGGGGGGGGCCGAACACCAGCCGTGAAAATGGACTCTTCTGCAGCCCCGCCCCAAAGAGGGCGTGTCTGAGTGCAGTCCGGAGTCTCTCATTGGCTGCGGCACATGGGGATGAGTGTGAGGGCGTGCGTGCGGGCAGGGTGCAGGCGTATGGTGCGGGGCTTGTGCTTGTTCAGCTCTTTCTGGGCCGTGGTCACGCTCCCTCGTCGCCGAGGCCATCCGGCACCTGGGCTGCCCCGGCGCCGGTTACCAGTAGAAGGACCGGGACAGGAAGTTAGCAGCGGTGCTGAGCCAGCCCACACCATCCTGCAGGGAGCCCACGCGGGACACCGCCTTGTCCAGCCCTTTGGAGGGGCTCTCCTCCTCGGGGAGGTACTCTGGGAGGTCCGTATTCTGCTCCACCTCCTCCTCCAGGGGGTCCTCCTGGAAGGGGACCATCACCTAAACACCACGAGAGGCCGCAGCTCAGGACAGCTGCTGAGGTTCAGCCATTTTTCTCTGACGTTTTTTTGGCGGTTTCAGGTGTGGGGGCACCAATGCTAAAACGGTCTGTAAATCTGCAGCGGCCACACTCACCTCATCGCCGTCGTCATCTTTCACCACCTGCTTGGCTTTCATCAACTTTGTGGATGCGATGGCGACGCCCAGCGCCTGCAGATGCCAGACACACCCGAATGAGTCTCCTCCTTCCTCCGCAGACCCCCCTCCCCCTCCGGACTCACCTCGGCCTTCAGGTCGGAGCGTATCCTGACGACACATCGCTTGACGGCCATCTGGAAAGTGAAGCTGATGACGCCGCGGATCTTCAGTAGGGCTTCCTCACACATGCTCCTCCGGCTCTATGAAAGATGGCAGTCAGTCAAGATGGAGGCGTGGCTGCAACAGCACCCCCCTCCAGTGCCACATCACATGTGAGGGATTCCATCGGTGGATGCTTAAGGTCGCTTGCATCGCAAGCACAGTCATTTAATTACATTTATTTTAAAAAAAGTAATTAAATAGATGTAGCTAGGGGTCTGAACTCCACGTGGAGAGCAGCAGCCACCTACGGAGTCGTCCAGGCCGTCGATCTGCAGGACCACGGTCTTGGCACGCTTGTTGTTGGTACCCAGGAAGAAGTGGGCCTTGCGGCGACAGGAGGCTCCGCTCTCGGCCCGCTCGGCCTCAGCGTCGCCGTACGCCTGCAGGATCTCGTAGATCTCAGAGGCCAGCAGCTTGGTCTCGCCGGGCGTGGTGGTCCTGAGGAAGAGGAGGCCACCAGCATTATTTACAGAGGGAGCATGAGGGACACAGCGTGGATGGTCATCCATCACGAGCCTCAGAGCACTGACATCACATTTACTGGGGTTAAGGGTCTTGCTCAAGGGTCTAGTGATTACATTACTCTTCCAACCCTGGGATTTGAACCTGGGACCTTCTGATCATAGGTACAGTGTCCTAACCCACTGAGCCATACACCATTATGGGGGGGGGGGGGGGGGGGGGGGGGTGTGTGGGGGTGTGAGAGAATGGAGGACTGCGTCATAACAAAACCATCTGCTGAACCATGTCCAAACCCAAAGTGAAGGAAACTCGCCCCCATGCTGCCTATGAGGATCGTGTTAAGGAAGGGTGCACACCTCATGTATGACATGCTCTGGGTCAGTGTTTGCCAGTCCGGACCCACAGACAGTTCATGTTTTTGCTCCCACCCAGTTCTACCGGAAGACCGTCTGGCATGGAGCTCGGATGGAGCAAAAATGTGGACCAACTGTGGGTTGCCAAGGACCGGATTGGGAAACACAGCTCTAGCTAATAACACAGGCGGTACACTGCACTGAGTCTGGCCCCTCCCTCTCTGTGAGGGGTATGATCAGCTGGGTAAAGCCCCATTCCTTCAGTGAGGCACTATTCATACCATAGTAATGCATAACGACCATGTAACTCAAAGCTGAGACACTGCGGACTCAAATTACAATGAAAAATAAACTCACCGTTCGTTACAAGACAAAATAAAGGAGCAAATAAACAAAAACGCTGAATAATCTCGGCCCCTGTTTACTTTTGCTGTCAGACACACATGCGCAGCCTGCGCAGGCAGGGTCAGCCCTTACTCACTTCTGCATGACGTTTTGTAGGCTCAGCATCATTCCCAGCTCGCCCTTCATTTTCTCCCTGTTGGCTCGGCATTCTGCCAGGTAGCGCACCGCCTGCGAAGGGCAGTGGTCACATGGTCACACAGGCTCCACCCATACTGCTGCATCTGATCTGACCCCGCCCCCAGTAACAAAACCATCAGACTGCGGGACAAGGAGCATCCCAGTGATCTATGTGTGCGTGCTGTGCACACGAGACAGAGAGCGAGAGAGAGACACACACACACAAACACATTACATCTAAAACAGTCCACCCATTAAAAATTCATTTTCCAATCACAGCCTGCCAGAGGCACCGAGGCGGGGTTAGATGCCACCCGCCTGGGGTGTGTAAATCACGTGGTCTGAAACACACAGACATGCAACACACACAGCCTACTGCACACTCAGGGACTCCAGCCCGGCTTTGCAGATGTCAGGCGACCCCTGCTGACGCAGCATTAAACTTCTGCTGGAAACAGGGGCAACTCCTTGGGAAGTAAACACAGTGAACTGCGTCTAGCCAGCACGGTGCACAGAAAGAAAAACTGTTCCAAACGGGTGAGCTGCTTCACAAGGGAACACCAAATTTACAAACTATGCGTCTTTGAAACGTTGTTTTTTTGGGGTTACATGAAAATGAACACAAGATTCCTGTAAGATATTTTCAAGGCAGAGTGACCGCATCTTGTACAGATACTTCAATTCTCACTAAACAAAACTTGGCCATGTCACTTTTAGCAGAAAGCAAAGCAAGTGCAAGTGATAATTCACACAATCATTAAGTGCAATTGTCTCAATCAGTCACAGTATACAGATCCAACCATCTGTAAAAACTTTGCAACAGCACAGTCATTATTTAAACCCCTGATACTGATACAGCCAAAAACACTATGCTTATATTTTAGATTTATTTATTTTAATACACGCTTTTATAAAAATCTATGTACAACTGAGAAAGCAGGGTCCGCTGGTCCCTGGAGAAGCTGTGGTTAAGGGCCTTGCCCAAGGGCCCAGCGGTGACACTCTGCCAACCCTGGGACTTGAACCGGAGACCTTCCAATCACAGACACACCTTAACCTCCTGAGCCACACATCACAACATACATTTCCATTTGGACAACAACATATGCTAAATATGTATAAAGTGACATACAAGTGAGGTAAACAGCACAATACAATCAAACACCGTCTTGGAGCACAGCCATTCATAAGGAGGGTATAACAGAAGGAAATCGAGGGAAGAGAAGAGCCGCATGGCGCAGGGACTCACCAGCAGGGCAGAGTAGACGACCTGCGGATTGGGATGGTCCAGGAAGAGAATGAGACCCGGCAGGCAGCCCTGATCCTGGACGATGGCCCTCCTGTTAAGGGGGTCTGCGGCGAGGTCCCGCAGCTGGTTAACCACGGTCAGGGCATCCGGCTCCCCGCTCATGGTGCGCCACGGACACCCACGCCCCGGGCTGAAGGCATGGCACACAGGCTGAGTGCAGGGGCCACCAACATCCTGTTAGTTGCCAATATTTCTACCCTGCAGTGATGGTATATGTCTATTATGTCCCACCGAAGCAAAGACTGCGGCTTCACACACCAAGCCTTCAGCTTCAGCGTTTACAGACCCCATGCCGCAGATACTGACACTCAGGTTTGCTTAAAATAAATAAATAAATACAATATTGAGTATGATCACCGGACTGACACTTCTGTGCCCGGAGATGGTCACCGGTTAACTCTCAGCTAAGAAACTGGATGACCTTTGCGGGTAATTTACAGCATGGAGGCATGAGTGAGGGGGTCCGGCGTCAGACGCCAGGACCTGTCAGCTGCCTGTCCCACTGTCTCTGCAGCAGACCAAGATGTCCAAGGGCAGGAAGCAATGAAGACGTGGACCGTCATGCGGACTCTGTTCCACCATGTGGTGTGTTGAACCACATACTCGGACACTTTGTAAATGACCAACCCCCACACACAGTCATACAGTGAGGAACCCAAACACATGGACTCGGACCGAGACCGATCACAATAAACGCTTTCCGGCCTCGGCTTCTCATTTTCTACCGGTCAACACCGTCCTTGAAAAACGACAGCTCCTACCAAAGTGACAGCAACTCCGACCAGTTTCGATAGATGACTAACGGGCAAACCGACCGGTGAAACAGGGCCTGCTGACCGCCCTGTGCCGCTGGCCTCATAACCTCTGCTAAGACCCAGGACTGCGACCTACCTCACGCCACACTTCGTTCTTCCGACGAGCTCTGCACACAGCGACCTGGTCGGCTCACGTCCAAGCGGCTGTGGGTGTGGAGCAGTCCGCCACACTGACGAGACCACCCGTACGTAATTTAACTGGCAGGACTCAGACTGTCACTATTTGGCTATGTGGCTATCCAGCTAACTGTCCCCCCGTCCCCATTACGGCCGCGTATCCTTTGACCGGCGTTGCTGATTGGCTGATATACCAGGACACCGCATTCATAAACAGCCATTCAGGCGGGGTTTTATTGACGAGCACGAGCAATGACGTAATGACCTTTAGCGCACCCGAGCGTTCGCAAACAAACATTGCAGCACGCTGGTTTTGCTTTTTGTGGGTAATTTAAGTAATGTCGATTTTTGCTTGTGTGCATTGCAAAGTAAAACTCATTTGCTAACGTGGGTAATTGAATAAACCCAGAATGGTACAAGGTATACCTGTTATATGCCGGAATGTAATATGACAAGTTTTTAAGTTTCTTGCCGCACTACCTAACAGAATCAATTAGCAGCTAATTTTGCTTCTAGGGATACAATTTAATTATGTAACTATTAATTTAAAGTATATTATGGAGCCTTTACATAGTGTTTTCAGCGAAAACGGCACCAAGAAGATTAAAGTATTTCTTTGGTGCACTGGAGATCAAATCTCTACGTCAGGGTCACTTCAGTGAGATGTAAATCTTGTAGTCATATTTGTATCTGCTAATTAACGTTAATCTTTCATTTGAACTAAGTATCGCATAATTTCGATGTCTGACAACACAACCTGCATTACACCACCCTTTCCTGTTCGTGAGCTGGACTGAAACCGGATTGAAACTAAACTTCATTTAGGGGCGTATATGCTAGCTATTCGTCGATTGGTTCGTGAGTCTGCTCTGGAGACAAACATCAGTAAATGGCTTCGCCATCCAACACGCCACCTGGCGACTTCTTATTGTCATCTTGCTCTTGAGACTCCCACGGGTCACAGACAGCAGGGTGCCCGACAAGAGTCGATACGTGCTGTGACTCTTGAACTCTATTGGATGATAGCGGTGTCGTGCATACGCCGTCGGCCGGTGTCTCAGTGGTGATTGGTCTACAATTTTACCAGGCAAATTGTCATTGGTCAATGACAATGTCAATCAATACGCCTTGTACCGTAGCCGAATGCGCTTTACTCCGCGAACTTGGGATTTACTTCGCCGAGAATTGAGTCCTGTAAGTTGCCTAAAGTTATACGAAACTATTTTATGTCGCTAGGAACATATATATTTAAATCAGAGCTTTACAACCATACTTACGAAGCTCGTCGCTAGTGGTTACTTGTAGTGTACCGCAAATCGTTTTCAGAATAGTTAATTAAGAAACGTCAGCCGGTTAGGTAATCGGCTATTTTACACGGTTTATACGCGTTTTATACATTCTTTGGCACTTTTACACAATTCCGCGGTGACCGCCTTCACTACAGTATGTGTTCGTGCTGCTAGTCCGCGGTGACCAGCGAAACAATGATGACTTTTTAATCAAAGCTAATTAAATATTGTACCCGGTGAGTTCATCTCGTTTGTTGTCAGTTGACACGAATGAAGTGTCCGAGTCACCGAGCCGTCTGACTTTAACCGGAAACGAGTGGCTGTTCCCGCCATTACAGAATGGGACCGATTTTTGCAGGAGCCCGAGGGTTCGGACTTGGGACCGTGCCTGATGTTATTCTAGGGCATTGTATTCTGTCCAACACTGCTCCCCTGTAATTAAAAAGGTGCCTGCTCCAAAGCTGGCAGTCGATCCATAAATGGACCCTATTTATGATGGACATTCTGGCAGGCTGTGCAGCCCATGTTCCCCTCCCTGGTGTCGATGGATGCTGGTTCCGGTACCATACCGATGAGCCAGTAGATTCTGCAGTGAACAGGTTGACTCAGATTATCCTTTCGGCTCTTTGTCCTGCCCCCGCAGGTAGTGAGGGCAGCAAGGCCTGCGCCAGCACTGCGGAGCAGGGCTGCTGGAGGTTGACCATGTGTCTGGGTGGGTCTCCATGGAGCCGTCCAACTCGCAGGCATTGCTAGAGTGAACAGCATCTGAACAGCAGTTGAGATGGACCTAGTAAGTAATTATGCACTGCTAATCAATGTAATGCCCCAGTTAGATCATTAAATGATGCAGATTACTGGTTATAGAACAGATTTTTATTTAAACTAGTATTGGTATGAGAGATGTGTGTGGCTCAGTGGGTAAGGATGCTGTGCTTGTGATCAGAAGGGCGCTGGTTCAAATCCCATGGTTAGAGTGATTTCATCATTGGGCCCCTGAGCACCAATTGCTCAAGTTTCTGTCTGAGCCTGATTTCTCAAATGTACGTCATTTTGGATAAAAGCTCTGTCTGCTCTTACTGTTCGCTCACATTGTAGCACAAGGCTAACATAAAGGTTTGTTGTTACTTTTTCCCAAGCTATAGCTCTCCCCTGACCAGTGCCTCCCCTAAATTAGTGCCTTGCTGTGCAGTCAAGCTGGCATGCTTTACACTCTTGAGTCCAGATCCCATGCCATACAGGGTATACCCCATCCTTGTGTCCTGTGCTGCCTGGGATAGACTCCAGGCTGGCCTTCTACCCTGTCCAGGATAAGTGGATAGAAGATGGATGAATGTTCGGATCCTTAGCGGTTATGCTGTCCCTGAGAATCTGCCTTAGACCCTAATCTTGTGTAAGGGTGTAAACCTGAGTGTACCTTGGTGAGATCTGGAGTCTTATTTGATGTCTTTGAGGTCTTTGGGTCAGTGAGGCCGTACGGGTCCGCTCGGAGCATCGTAAGAAGAATTGGAACACGCCTTCCTCTGGCCCCGTGCCCCCGAGTCCGATTTCAGGTAGGACACACTGTTGAGGGGTTCCCCCGTAAGCACTGTGTGGGATTTTCGCAGGACTGATCCATGAGGCCTTCCTGGGCCTGGCCTTTGGCCTGTAGCTCCTCCTGCTGTCTTCCTGGTGGCTGCGGTGATTATAAATGTTTCTACCAGCTTATCCCCTGCGAACCTCCTTCTTCCTCTGGCCACTGGCCCAGTTATAACGACTGTAAGGAAAGATTTCTGTGTTCCGCCTGTTCTGCCTGCCAGCATGCCGTGTAGCGTGTCACATGAAATGACACGGTGGCACTGTGTTTGCTGTGAAGCTGCTCGGGTGACATACTGGCAGGTGACCAGCACGCTCTTTTCAAAATGTGCTCCCTTTAACGTCTCTCTCTCACCTCGAGAGCCTAGGGTCCTCGTCTATCTGCCTCCTCCCCTTTGCCTTCCCGCCATCCTTTACCGGGACCCACGATTGGCCGCTCTAGGTCAGTCCCCTCTTTGATGTGTCATGGATGTGGCTGCGTGTTGACATAGGACTGACACCCCCCCTCACCTTCCACTAACCTCGTTTTGTGTGTAAGACACTTGGTTCATTTTAATACTGATAAATGTTCATTGAGTGTATTCGTCTCATTCCTGACGTGTGAATGCTGATTTATAGAGAAACTTTATTAACTTAGTTAAATGGTTTAAAACTTTAGTTTAACTTAATTGCTCCTAATTTATTAATTCCAAAAATGCCTTTGTTTAATGAGGCATTTATTAGGTATGTGATTAAAAATGCTGAGTTAGAAGCCATAAAAATTGGAGTTTTTTGGGAAAGAAAAGAGCCAGAACTCGCAGCCAGTCAGAGCGAAACCTGGTGCTCAGTTGCGGTGCCACGAAGTTTGGATTTGACTGTTTTTCTTGCTTGCTGTTCATTCTGATGTCCTTCCTGCCGTTTTAAAGCAGCATTATTTTTTGTACTCCCGGTTGTACAAGAGCTTATCAGCCTTTTCCCTTCCTGTACTGTGCTTGCGTGGTTCTCCATTCCTCCCGCGACCAGATGTCGTGGCTCAGTGTGTCTGCGGAGCATGACAGCGTTAAACCCGACGGGGCAGCAGTTTCAGGGCAGCTAGTGTCAGAATCCAGGCCCCCTCTAGTGAAACCGCTGGATTCAGAGTGGCCAGCTGGCTGCTGCGACACTGAACCCAGACGCGACTCTGGCATGCCAGTCTCCAGAGGCCACGTTCCGAGCCGCCATAAATGTCAGTAATGGAATGGGACGCTAAATAGTTCTGACCTTAATGTCACAGGGCTGCTTTTTCAGGATTTGTCATTTGCTGGGTAATGGCCTGCACCCGTAGCTACCTCTGAGGCCGCCTGTTTACACCCCTGCCTCCACCTTCCAGCTGCAGCCTTTCATGGAAGGTGCCCGGGCGCTGGGCAGCTCACGTCGGCGCAGTGAGCTCATCGCATCTCTGGCCGACGTTGCCTCGATAGACGGAGAGGACGATGCCTCGACAGGCCTCAGGTAGGCGCTGTTCCCTCTGCTCCTTCCCGTTACCTGTGTGTTGCTAGCGGTCTTCATGGCTCTTCTCTGCAGGCCCGGATCTCGCCCGGGATTCATAGTTTGCTCCCACCAGCGGCAGCCCCGAAGGAGGTCCTCCAGGAAACGGAGGTCGCTGCATGTAGAGGAGACGGACCACAGGGAGCCGTCGCCTGGCAGCAGGGAGACCATCCAGAAGATCAGCGCCCTGGAGAATGAGCTGGCCAAACTCAGGGAACAGATCGCTCAGATCGTCCTGGCCCAGGAGCAGAGCGCCCAGGCTGGTAGGTCACATGCTCACAAAATGTCTGGGGAGAACCACACAAGTCCCAGCACGCTACCCAGAGGGTCAGCTGGCTACCTGTCGGTAGTGATTAGCTGGGTTCGCTAGGGTATGGCAGTGTTGAACCCAAAGCCTAGTTTGTAATGTTGGTGGGGAAATCCGGAGCTCGTTCTGCAGGGTAAAGGATCCATACTTGTCCGTTAGCGAGATTCTCTGGTTTTTCTTTCCTTACAAACCTGAAGTTGAACATTGAACTCCACAAATCTCATCACCTGAAGTATTTGTCTGGGACTGAAGTGCTCTGAGGTGTCACTCACATGTCTGTACCCCCACCCTCCTCACTTTAGTACCAACACCCACTGGACCTGGACCTGGACCTGGACCTGGACCTCCCCCTCCCCCTCCACCACCTCTGCCCAGCCTGCAGCCAAACTCTTCAGCCATTGACCTCATCAGAGAGCGCCGTGGTAAGAATGCGGCTGTGGGGCCACAGCCGGAGCCCCGGGGGCCTCCAGAGATGCCCAGCATGCTGGAAGTACTGAAGGACATGGGGAAGGTGAAGCTGCGTGCAGTGAGGTAGGAAGTGCACCCAGGGTCCTCTGTTTGGGCACTGTCAGATCCTTCCGGAAGAACAGCTCACCCCGAGCCCTCTTGCAGGCTCGAGCAGTCTCAGTATCACGCTGACCTGCTATCTGCTGTGCTCTAGGCGCCCAGAGGGGGGCGACACCAAACCCAGTGACCCCACTGATCCCGCTGCTCTCATTGCGGATGCCCTCAGACGCAAATTTGCATATCGCTATGGGAACGAGAGCCGGGCCGAGGGGGACGGCCAGTCTGTGGGCCACAACACTAAAGCTGACCGTGGTGAGACCCCCATGGTAAGTACGAAGCCCTGCTGGGACCCGCCAGTCCGCGTCCACTGCCTGTTCGTATCACTCACAGTGGGTGTCGCTTCTTCCCCAGTTCGGACAGCACATGCTCAAGTCGACTCCCCAGAGGAATCTCCTATAGGCCAGATGAGGCAGGGCTGCGCCTCCGGTCGTCACGATGTCCCGCGGTGAACGTGTGACCTGCCAAACCATGGAGCCCTCACAACATTGACCATTCGGTAGTTTGCTGTCATTTTAAGGCCATTCCTTCCTATTTCCCTTGAATTGCACCCCTTTAACACATTTATCACATTAAACCATCCAGCCGAGATTGGGAGTGTTTCCCCTGAGCCCCTACAGCCATAAGCTCACACCAAAGAACAGTCTTACCTAAACGCTCAGCTGGATGGTTTAATGTGACCATTTTCTCTAAAGCCCCCTCTGGTGGTGCTTAGAGGAAATGCTGGGGAGTGTCATCTGTTACAATAGGACAGTGGGATATATATGCAAAATATTGTTTGAATAGTTATTATACTTAATTATTTATTATTAGCTGCTCACGGATACATTTTATGTGCCATTTTGATTTTAGTTTTTAGCCTGATGGAATCTGAATGTCTGCTTATATTGATTGAACACGAATAACTGATCATATTGGTGAGTGGGACGTAGTGTCACGTGCGTCATCTGTATGAGGTGCCGCCGTGTTTAGTGACAGGAAACACCACTGGCCTGGTCACACCGCATCTCCCTGCATCTCATTCAGTACTTTGAGCTGCTATCCTTAAGTGACATGAAGTCCAAACTTCATTTGAATCTTAAAGAACCTATTTCAGTTCTTTTTTGTAAGTTTAAACTTTTCCTCGAATTGCTTTTACTTGTTTAGTAATTTTCCAGGGATTAGTTTAAGGTTCATTTGAACTGGTCCTTCATTACTGGTACAGATAAACTGGACCGCTGTGTGACTTGTGATAAGGAGACATTGATTCAAATGTAATGGAAGAAAACTGGATAATCGTGTTTAGTAAAGTTGTATATTACGGTAATGTCTTTTGGTTTATTTAAGTATTTAACTTCAGAATTACCGTATAAAAAAGTGATTTCGCCTGCTACTGACACATGGTGCAGTCATACGAAGTGCTACAGAGATATTGGCAAAAGCAGATGGACCCTTTTGACTTTACGTGTGTAAGATTTTATAATGATACCCCTCTGGAGCAGCTGTTTACACCACATTAACTATGGGATTAGTTTAATTTGTTTTATTAATCAAAATGGGACTGCAACAGGCATGTATCAAAAGGTCAATACAGTAAAGTTTTTCAAAACAGCTTGATGCTGAAGTCTCCCTCCCCCCCCCCCCCCCCCCCGAATGGCTGTAACAACAAATTGTAAACAGTTTCATCAAAACAGTCTTACAGCACTTAAGAGGGGAAAAAAATACAAATTAGCTGAAATGAAATAAAGCACCAGTTATGTGAAAGACCAAGTAGAGACCCAGAACGCCGCATTACTGTACAGAACCAACGGTACCGGATGGCCATATGGAATGTTTGCTGCTCCACAACGAAGGCTCACGAGAAGACGGTTAAGAGTCGAGATGCACGTCGTGAAGTTAGGCGCTAGTTTGGTCACTTAGCTTTGTGCATAGTTAGGGCGGTCGTGGCTGTGCCATGGCGTCACCGTGTCATCGCACACATTCGCGGTGAGCTTCTGGTGCCTTCGGTCACCGGCTCCAAAAGCAGCCCAGGTCAAAGGTCACATCCACAAGCAAACGTCCCTGAGAAACGCCTGTTTTCAGCTGGTGGGGGTCCCATGCGCGTTCTCCCATAACCTCACCCCCCCCCCCCCCCCTCCTGGGCTCTGTCATCATGGCGCTTCGTCACAGAGACGCTGTCCCACTGGCTGTCGTGTCGGAGCTGCGATCTGCGGTTTGTTCCATCTCCGTGGGTCAGAGTTCCCTAGTGGTTCTGTGGGCTTGTGCATAAAGGCATGATCCCTTTTTATCACGTTTCTCTCGCACGCACACACACACACACACACACACACACACACACACACTGTAAACAGTCAGAGGCAGCAGAAAGATTGGGCCCTTTGTTTAAAAAGCATCAGCAGATTCCTTCAAGCCTCTGTGAGCCTTTTCTCTGAATACTTTTCAAAACCACCTCCAAAAGCAATTAAAAATAAAATGGCACTTTCGCTACAGAAATTTCCTCTCGGTCTCCATTAAATTTCAGCGTGTGAGATTAGTCAGGCCAGAACAGCATGAAGGAACAAAACCAAATAAATAAATAAAACAAGCTGACTGAGGGCACAGCGGAAGTGAGATGAGGTATCTATGTATTGCTCTATGTTCAGAAAATAATGGGTTAATTTTTTTTCCTCAAATCAGTGGTTTGTCAGGGTGGGAGATGTGCAACTCAAACAGGGGGGGCCACGGGCTGTCTGCAGCAAGAACAGTATAATCCCTCACCCCCTCTCCCTCTGCTCTGGGGGGGGTCATGACCTTTGACTTCCCTGAGGTAATGCTGTGGAGTCGGGCTCTTCGGCGGACGCCTCGGTACCCTCATCCAGGCCCCCCCCCAGCTCCTGGAGCGCACCGCTCCAGCCGGCCTTGTTCAGGGCCAGGTATCCCAGCATGGTCCGGGAGAGGCGCGTGTCAGAGAAGCGGGCCCACTCAGCGAACAGCGGCTCCACCACGTACGTCATGAAGCCTGTAAGGGCAGGATACCCCCCCGTCAGTTAGCTTGACAACAAGTCTCAAAGTGGAACTGGAGGAGGAAGGTAGTGCTTTTACAGTTTGCAAATGTTTCATGCTGATCACAGGGAGGCTGTTTCACGCGCTTAGGGTCCGGCAGGACTGGACCAGCTTACCCGTCTGAATACTGCCGACGGTGTTGGTCTGGCTGTCGCACAGGGGGCTGACTTCCAGGCTGTGTCTCTTTTCAATCTCACCTATTACCCAACGAGAAGAGGTTCAGCAGGGAGAGTCACATGGTGTTTCTCGTGAAGGCAGTTCTCACTGGAGTTCTCTCATAAAAGCTGCAGTACTACGTTACTCCCATTTTATCAGGGTTTTTCCAATGACCAAATTTTAATCAAAAGTTAGTTATGAGGTACAGCAGTAAACTGGGTTTTATACCACTTCAGTAAAGAAGATTTTATGTGCCCATTCTTTGCCCTATTTCATGTTTAATGTTCATTTTTGGACAGCCTACACTACCAGTCAAACGTTTTTCTACATTTCCACGTTACTCAAAACTAAAAATACACTCAATATTCTTTGCTAACAAAGCATGTTCGTCATTTGAGCACCTTTATTAGAAAGAAAATGTATCTGACTCAAAGTAACCTCCTCTAGCAGTTATAACGGTAGAGAAAATTCCAGGCATTCGTTCTACAAGGGACATTAAATACTGCCCTGTTTCATGGGATTTTAAAGTTAAAGGACAGCCTAGAATTTGACTATGCCATCACCACAGAACCAGTGAAGAGGATGTTAGACAAACAGTTACAAACTCTTTCCATGTTATGAAGCAAAATTGTTTTGACATTTTCCAATGCTTAACAAGAATAAAAATCTGCAGTTTATGAAAGTTGGAAATGGTAAAAGGTGTGAAAAAAACATTTGACTGGAAGTGTTATAACATTCAAGTTTCAAAAAGAAAAATGTAGAAAATCAAGCCAGAGGCGAAACACCTTTTCACACATCTATACTTAGTAGTGGCCGGCTGGAGATTCGATCAGAGAGGTAACAGACATACCTTGATGGAAGAACTCCTCAGTCACCTTCTCGCTCCACTGTTTGCTCAGTTCCCACGGTCTGCAGGGGTTGCAGATGTCGGCACACTTGAGAGCCATCTGCAGGTCAGCAGGAGAAACACAACTCAGTGGTGGAAGCGGCCGATCAGAAATACCACACGGCATGTTCCGGAGAGCGGCGTCTGTCAACGCTGAACTCGCCTGCAGGACAAAGTGCCGGTGGCTGGAGTTAGCCATGCACAGGTCGTCCTTCTCCAAGTGCTCCCTGAACTTCGTTAGGTACTCATTCTGTCTGCTGATATCTGTGGCCAGGATCAGGGATCCCAGCTGTTTCTCCATGTTCAGTCTGAAACACACAACCTCAATGGAATGCTGCTTCACCAGCACTGATCGCGTAACATCCACGCATGAAAAAGCAGTGACCACGTGTGGCACAGTACCGACCCATCTTCAGCAGGCAGGTGTGAAAACAGCCCAGATTCGCGGAGTAGGCCGACTGCAGACCTCCAGTGATGATTCTCCAGAACTGAGGTATTCTACAAATGGTGAAGGAACCAGACAGTTCTGTTCAGTCCTCAGTCATGCGACAAGTGCAGACTTTACCTCTACTTCTGGAGTTCTGCTGATGCAAATGATAATCAAGCCCCAGGACTGCTGACCCTGAGACATTTAATTGTGACGCGTCATGTTAAATACCCTGTATGGCTTTTAGGACTGATTGGTGTGATGTCACTTTTAGGACTTCAAAGAGGAGTTGGTACCAGCATTGTGTAGCTGCCAGCTGACGCAGAGAACACACCTTGTATAATGCGGCTAAGTGGTGGTTGGTTTTGATGAGGAAAGGCTGGTTGACTCCTGGATGGTCCAGGTCGTGAGTGGCAGCTGCCAGGAGACCCAGCAAGATGTCACAGGCAGAGAGGGACGTTGAGAGCTATACAGACAACATCAGAGTTCCTCTTAACACGCACCAGCAAAATCAGACAGTCAACCACCAACGTCAGAAGGTAACAGTTACAGAAACTCGTTATTGGAGTTTTCTTGGGTTTTCCGGGAAGAGAAGACATTTCATCGCTTTCCACTGACACAAAGAAGAATGCCCCGCCCACGAGTCTCACCTTGGGCTCCTGCAGGTAACAGTACATAGCCTGGGTTACGTCAGCAGCATGAAGAGCATTGTGGTAGGGGTTCTGGCTGTGGTAGTCCTCCTGAACCATAACTGTCAAGACACACATGTAAGTTTCCTCCAGCACCACCAAACAAATATGTTCTTCAGACTGGCCATGCATGAGCTGCTTTGCATGACTGCATCTACCACCCAGGCAATAACAGTCACACAAATTCACAAATATACAACTCAATTTTTCAGATTCCTACTCAAATTCTAGGTCTGCGTATACACAGATAAAATACTTCATCAACAATAATCAAATCAGACGGGAAGAAATTACCTAAAAATCTACGAAGTTTTACCATGTCTAATTGGAAGAGCTCAATTAGTCCATAATGATGAAATAAATGAAATGTCAGGGTGACGAGGCTGTTTCCTGAAACAAAGTGGGGGGGGGGGGGGGGGTGACAGCAAGAGAAATGAGATACAATGTTGCCATTTTAGAGACAGTACACAGAATTCCTGCTGCTTCAATTGGTCAACACTAATATCAAAGCCTTGGCTTTTTTTTTTAATCTGAAGGGACTGTTATTTTGTTTGGAGTTCTGAAACTCTAGACTGCCTTACAAAGATCAGCTTCAAAAGCTGTTTTCTAATCTGAACAGCTGAACAGACTGATAAAAACAGCCAGCAGAGGGCAATATTGACTTTTCATTGAATTTTCAAAAGCAAAGATTTGTGCAAAGGTGTGTTACACAAGTACTGTCCTAGACTTCGGAGTCTAAAGTTAGGCTTGTGTCATTTTTCCAGCACAGATTTAGACACGACTCTCATCCAGACACACACAAACACACCAGCACACACCCACACCCCCTTTCAGTCAACGTGATTAACAAAATTCCCAGCATTACAACCAAGCGACTGAATTATGAAGTACATATTCATCACACGACTCACATTACTGACAAAACAGGTTGCTCATGTCACGTGATAAAAATGGCTTGTATTGTATTCTGCATATACAATCAAACTACATTTTCTCACAATTAATGCAAGGAATTGTGGTGCAAAGCTGAAATTCAGGACCACTAAATGGTATCAGTGAAAGATATGGGGATAAATGAATGTAATTTGTATGAATTATTGAAAACAGCATTTGTACACTGCTGAACTAGAGAGAGAAGCTGTATAAACTTACCATTTGTTAATCTGTCAAAGAGGAAAATGTCGAAATTCCAGCTCCCAGTTCTCTGTAGCATACACTGTAAGAATTTTGTCGATCAGCCAAAAGCAAACCAAAGCAAACTGTCAGACAGATAATTCCAAGAACAGGCCTGAGGTTCAGCAGGAGACACCATCTCTCACTGGCTTTTGGGCCAGCGGTCTGTGGCTGACCTTTGCTTGGCCCACGTAGTCATCGTCAAGGATGTGAGGGGGGGCGCTGCCACAGCGGAGGCGGCGGGAGGAGTGCAGGTACCGCTGGAAGCTGAGCAGCCGCCGGACACTGTAGGCAGAAGCAGGAGCGGCGGGATCGTGCCGGGCTGTGGAGACGGCCACCAGGGGGCAGTCAGAGTGCATCCAGACGGCGTGACTCATATGGATGCACATGTTAATTAATTAATAAGAGACATTCTAATAAGGGTGGGGGATACTAGTGATGGGCAAATGAAGCTTTTTTTTTGATCCACTGGATGTTGCTCTTTGATTGCTTTGGGGCATGCATTGAGCCCTTTTATGAAGAGAGCACCATCTAGTGGGAGTCAGAAAATATAACAAATGGTTCATGAAGCTTCATTTGCCCATAACTAGGGGATGCTAGCTCCTCAACTACAACAGCATTAAGCTTTATTTTTCCTGCCCTACTCAGTATTGTTTTTATGACAACGATACACAGCCGTTTTCCATTTCAACACCACCAGATGACTGTAAATTGAGGATAAAATGCTATATCGCACCAGAAATGTCTGTAAATAATGATAATTATTCACATCCTTTCTGCTTTTCTAAATTTAATACCCACAAAAGATGAATCAGATTGAGAGGCCAGACCCTCCAGCCTTGTGTACAGTCTATCAGAAATGTGACATATAGTCACCCTACCCCTTTGTCAAGGGGCCACAAGCTGGTGAGTGAATGTCCACGAGGTTCCTTAAAACTACCAGTGCTAATTACTGGTGATGGGCAAATGAAGCTTTATGAACCATTTGCTGTATTTTCAGTAGACGGTGCTCTCTGTTCAAAGCACGCCCCCATACCAAAACCAGAGCACCATCTAGTGGAGTCAAAAAATACAGCAAATGGTTCATGAAGCTTCATTTGCCCATCACTAATAACTACTCCTCAGTGTGCTTCTCTGCTGCAGTATTAGTATCAGACATGTGCTCTGTCCAGGGAACAGGCATGCAGTTTGTTAGAAAGACCACAGTTTTAACAGCACATGACGAGCTGGATGTGGCTACAGGAGCTCAACATACTTACAGTGCAAAATTCGGAAATCAACACACAGGTACGGGTGAGAGCCCCTTCGCTCAGGTTCGAGGCTGATGCAGCTCCTCACTCTCACATCTCCTAGAGGGCACCAACAACAAGGTCCTCAAAAGAACAGCGACAAAGAGCGCTTTGTTTTAGGGCAACGCAAGCCGGGCGATGGCGGACAGTGCAGAGCTTTAGTGAGCCAGTAGGGGGGCAGAGTGGGGTGAAGCCAGGGGTCACACTCGCACAGTGACACAGTGAAGCATTCATACAGTGCCAATGACACAGTGCAGTGCACTCAGGACACAGCTGGTTAATAGCCAATCTGGACGGTGCGATACCAGAGAGTGACACTTAATAAAGTCAGTAAGCATCAGAAAGTCACACAGGTTCCTCCTGGAATATTACTTACTTGTAAACAGCTGTCTGAATATTACACAAGCCCCTATCAAAATACCAAAACTGCGAATTACAAGTCGGCCGAACTGTTTGATTAACGTCATATAACAGAACAGAAGTGTGTCATTAAAGAAGTCAGATGGAGACAGATCAGTTACTGCAGAGCTGAGCGTGCAAGCAATGCACAGAGGTTGCAAACAGACCCCCCCCCCCCCCCCCCATTAATCTTGGTAATAGAGTTCCTAAGGTGCCAATGCAGTTCTGACCAGGTGGGTCAACCTGCCCACTATGAGTGTGCTCATGTCACCAGTCACCACCGCTGTCACACTGGAAATGTCTGACCATTTTTCGTAACCGTAATTTCACGACAACACCGTACAGCCACAGGAGACACTGTGCCGTTTGTCACCATGCCGTCGACACTGTGAGTCAGTGTCACTGAACGACACGGCCAGTCCTGTCACGGCTGCTAAGCAACAGTGTGTGTGTGTGTGTGTGTGCGTGCGTGAAAGTGTACGAGTGCATGTGAGAGTGTTTCTGTGTGTCTGTCATGAGGACAGACTGTTAAAAGTTAGAGACGTCTCCACACTGCCTGTATCACTGTACACTTTACAGCAAGGAAGAGGAAATAAAACGCAATTTGATTTCCCTCCACGTTTGACGGGTCTGTTTTTTAAATATGGCGGCATCTCAGCCATTAAGGACAATAACAATCCCCCTCCCTCCTGTACCAGTACACCATTTCTCACAATGTTAACAACCCACCAGCTGCACCATATTCCTTTTTATTTGCAGTTTAAATAACTCTGATCTTTTAGAAATTTACTAACTCCACATTCATCATTAGCTGCAGAGCAAACTGATTACTAAGCATGATAAAATTTCACTGTGGATTCTTGGATAATGAGACTATTCAAAATAAGGCACTAAATGTTACTTGTGCTAAACTGAGAGCTACCAGGTAGCTCCTCTCCACCAGAGGGAATCGCAAAACCGCATGGGCCCTGTGCCGCCTCTTTAAGTGCTGAAAGTATTCCTGCATCAAACTAGTACTTAAAGTCATAAGAGCAGTAAGTCACCCTTAAAACTCTGACTAATATTACTTATGTCTCCGTTATACCAAATACTGGCGAAATAATGACTGGCGGATCTAGTTTAGTGATTATACAACATGTAATTACAGGTTTAAAAAACGCCTGTCAGCTTCATCAGCCCCAACCCACCTCCATGAAGTTGGAGGGTAGGGTTGGGGGGTGGGGGGGGGGGAGTGAGCCAGTGGTGAAGCCGGTGGTCTGCTAAATCCCCCGAGAAGATCCCGCTCTGGGTGCAGACCAACCCGTGGCAGGACTAGTTCAACGGCAGCGGTGGTCAGAGATGCCTAACGTCACCCCTGCACGGGGGGGGGGGGACTCACACTGTGTCGTCAGGTGCCCGCACTCGGTGGCCTGCCCGCCCCCCCTCCGGTGCCAGCAGAGATACTTACCTAGCATACGGATGTAGAGCGCCGTCTGATCAGAGCTGTCGTACGAGATCGCCCCACGTCTCTGCAAAAAAAGAATGGCAGCGGGGGGGGGGGGGTTAACATTAAATAAATAAAAAGACCCTACATCCTAATAGATGCAGTGTCAGTCCCCGGAGCTGGGGAGTGTAGACTACAGATGGCACAATATCATTTTTTTCTGTTCCGATCCCAATACCAATATTAAAATTCTGAGTATCTGCCGATACCGATCCAATCCCCTTTATCAACTACTTAGCATTAAATATTTATATCAATACATTAGTACTAACTTGCCAAACTATCTGCGTGTTCTGCTGTAGCTGCTTTTGGAATATGCTAAGAATAGTTAAATATGATGGTCATGTTACTCAAACCAAAGCTGTGCTACAGGACGGAATCCACCGGCAGTTACACAAGTCTGCTTCTTTGTTTTATTCAGTAACAACTTTCACAAAATTGAACAGAAATATTTTCCTAAAGTGCAAATTGTGCAGTCGGTTCCCAAATTAAATAAAATAAAGAGATCAATGGTAAAAATATCACTGTACACCCCAAATAACCATTTCTGCCAGTACAAAATATACAATGGAGCCCAAATAAAACTTACAGACGCTCCTCTACTTACGAATGAGATACGTTCCGAACGACTGTTCGTAATTTGAAATGTTCGTAAGTCATTATTCAACATCATTTTAAGGGTGTACAGTACGCAAGTACAAAGAACTAGGATGCTGGGAGTATGTACGCTACACTGCTGTGCTGTGGAAGTAGTCGGCAGAGGTTGTACTAGACAGAATTGGCGCGCAGAAAAAAAAAAACTGATTTTGCGGACAGGAAACGGGAGCCCAACGGACAGAATTTGTTCGTATGTCTGAAAGTTCATAGGTTGAAAATTCGTAAGTAGAGGAGCGTCTGTAATTAAAATTAAGTACAGGTCAAAAGACATCTAGTCTGTATAAATTTTACTGTGTTGAGACTTAAGAAAAATCAGCACTTGCCTTACATACGTTTCACTGCAGTTTTGCTTTTTTCTTCCTTAAGCGTAAAGTACAATAATACCTCCTTCATACTCGCAAAGGTTAGGGGCCGGCGGATGTGAAAACAGGCGATTAATAGACACCACTAACCTCAACCCATAACGCTCTGCTTGCCTGAATGATAATATAAAAAGTCTATTTATTACGTGTCAAAACTAACAGTGTTGTACATTATATAATATACAAACCTTAGTCTACATAATGCCCCTGTAAGTATGCAGTGGAAGAACTACATTTTGGACTCATTAATAAAAATGCAAAATTAATTTTTACAATTTTTACAACAAATTTGTTAAGAAGAAAGATTCCACAGTTACATAGATGGGTAACACACCAGTGAGGCTGGTTGCTGAGACAAAGATGCTCGCCAGTAAGCACTTACATTATGAATTATTATGCACAGTATACATTATATAAATTTCATGTGATCCAAATCATTTTCGGCTCACGCATCACCTGTGAGTTTCTGCGATCTTTCACCAAGTTTCAAGAATGTGTTCATTCAACTGTTCATGGTCAGTTCATGCGGAACAAGCATGTAAATGTGAACAGGTTACTGCATTTCCACACAGCCACAGGACAGTTCTGACGCACATACGTTACTGAACCGCTAACCATCATGTGACCCTCACTTCTATTTACAGTATGTCCCGCTCCTAGGCAACAAGCATTTTCACGGTTTTTCAGGGTAGGCCAATCCCTGACGGAAAATCGGATCCGTTTCATACCACCCGATATCTGATCTAGCATTTTTTGCTGGTATGAACCCATAACTCATAGCTGGTTTCAGATTGGTGCCATCTAGTTAAGACCCTGTGATCGGAAGGTCGCTGTTTCGAATCCCAGCGTCAGCACAGTGATGTCACTGGGCCCTGGAGCAAGGCACTGCCTGACCCTCCTTTCTCAAACGTGCGTCACTTTGGATAAAAGCATCTGCTACATAAATAGAAATGTATATCGATACTGTTTAAACTGCACGGGTTATGCCTCAGCGTACGGTCACACGTCAGAAGCGGAGATGCAGTCTGAAACCGCCCCTTTTGTCCAGCTCTGTGTGCTGATTGGTCCTCCACAGCACTGTCCTGGATGCCTCACGTGTTTGCAGCCCTTTCAGGGGAGGGCCGACCTCCATCTATGCACATGACCGAGACAGGATGTAGGAACAGGGAGCTGCTGGTGAAACGTCATGTATCCACACCTGATAGGATCAGCAACCGAAGCAGCATTCGTCAGCCAAGATACCCGCTCGCCATCCCACACTGTCCCCAGACACATTCTTCAAACCCGCCTGCTGTCTCTCACATCCAGCACTGGCCCCAGATGCAGTGTCTCACATCCCCACACCGTCCTGAAATCCACCTACTGTCTCTGACGTCCAGCACCGGCCCCAGACACAGTGTTTCACATCCCAGCGGCATCTTCAAACCCACCTGCTGTCTCTCGTCTCTCGCACTGTGTCCAGACGCAGTGTTTCACATCCCCATGCCATCCTCAAACCCGCCCGCTGTCTCTGACGTCCAGCACCGGCCCCAGACACAGTGTTTCACATCCCCGCGTCATCTTCAAACCCACCTGCTGTCTCTCGTGTCTCGCACTGTGTCCAGGCGCAGTGTCTCACATCCCCATGCCATCTTCAAACCCACCTGCTGTCTCTCGTGTCTCGCACTGTGTCCAGGCGCAGTGTTTCACATCCCCATGCCGTCCTCAAACCCGCCCACCATTGCTCGCATCCTGCACCGTCCCCAGACACTGTCTCTCAAATCCCTGCGCCGTCCTTAAACACAGCTTTGTGCTTTGGATAATGTTAATCTTGTTTTTATACGCCACGGTCTCAAGTCATCATGTGAAACAGTCATCAAGTGTGTTAGTTTGGTGTTACAGGTCATGCTTACAGCAACACGGACAAACACCAGTGCTAGGTCATCGGTTCCGGACCTGAGCCGGTATCTTCCCTTCTTAGACATAATGGGAAGCACAGTGTAAACATGGCAGAAACAATCAATAGACCCAGCTGCATATGCGTGGAGAACAGAGAGGAAGAGGAAGGAAGATTTCTCAGGTGTGACTGTCTCTCTCTCTCTCTCTCTCTCTCTCTCTCTCACACACACACACACACACACACACACACAGTCCTACCTTCCAAGAGATCCATCTGAGAAGTACGACAAGTGACCAGAGCAGCACAACCCCCATTGGCCTTCCTCAGCACTGAGGAGCATAGGCTCAGTACGTGTGTGTGTATATGTGTGTGTATGAGTGTGTATGAGTGCACCCGTGTGCGCACGCACATGCATGTGTGTGTCCCACAGCCCAGTGTCTGATAAATGACGACAAGCAGTTTGGTTTTGGTAGGGGGGGGGGGTTGTTGTGCAGCTGTCCTGTCATCTGACTGCGAAACTCCCCGGACCCCCAGCGAGCCTCATTCTTACACCCCCCCCCCCTCCCAAAACAGCCCATCTCACCATGGCAACCAGCAAACAGCACCACAAACACTGTGACATGGCTGGATGTGCAGGCAGGGGTCTGCGGCATGCGGCAGAAAATAGTGTCACGCCTCAGCGTCTATGACGAGGGGAGTGGATCAGACCGTACGGCTTTCTGTAAGCGCTCACGCTCGACCTGAGAATCACGGCTGAGGCGTGTGGGCGTGCGTGGGCTGCGGCGCCCGCCTGCGCGGAGAGAACGCTCCACAGCACAGTCCTGGCAGAAGCCTCGGGCATACGGCAGCTGGGGTGGGCATGGGGGATGTTCAGTCCATAGCAGGCGTTGGCCAATCCCCCCCCCCGCCCCAAAACAAGCTGACATCATGACCGGTATCTGCGGAGGCGTGTAGCTACAAATAGCGATATCACAAGGCCTGACGCAGAAGCTCGTCACGGGAGGCAGGGGTGGGGTAACCAACACACGGGTCTCTGTCAGGGGAGGGGGGGGGGGGCACCCTTCACCTCTGGGGGGGATATGGGGAGCTGGTCAACTCACAGCTACAGAGGAGATCTTTGATGGATGGATGGATGGATCAATCGATGATGGATCAATGATGGATGGATATCAAGCACATCAGCCAAATGACAAAGCATCTAAATGGACGGATGAATGGATGGATCAATGCATGAATAGATGGATGATGGATAAACGAATGGATGGATGGATGGATATCAGGCACACAGTAATCTCATCAGTCAAACGACCAAGCATCTACGGGGGCTTGAACCACAAGCCTCCTGGTTACAGGAGCAGTGTGTTGTCAGTCGAAGCCCATGCAGTGCACTGATATGGCGTCATAGGTAGAACTCCTACCTTCACCTCCAGCAAACTTCACGGGCCAATTTCATTCAAACAGGGAGTGCCAGGGGAGGTCCTGGCGTTGGATACTGCTGGGGGAGGGGGGAGGGGGTGTTGCTTTGCTAAGTTGGTGCCCCCGCAGACGACGCTCTCCTGGGCAATCGTCCATCTCCTTGCCAGGATCTGCCTCTGGACCAATGTCAGTCCTCACCAAAATAGCTGCTATTGTCCAGTCGCAGCTGCAGACATGTCAAACAATTGGATCTGGAATTCACTCGCAACAAAATCACACTCACACTCCTCGCCAAGCGCAGCAGGCTCCGGCCACCCAGCGGAACACGGCACCTTTGTCTGAGAGGCAGAAATGCCACTGAATGCCTTCGAGAAATCCTGGTGTGGGCATGACCCCACAACACGCCAGCGTGAGCATGCCATTCCACCAGGGGGGGCACCATCCTGACCGTCATCACAGCCCTCACTGGTAGGGGGCAGCACAAAGCCAGCAAAGATGAGAATAAGACCCAGGAACCCTTTCAATCAGTCTGCTCCACGATAACCCTGTTTTTGAATTATTCTGTATAAACGATTAAGGAATGTATCTTAACACACCCATGTAAAGAGCTTTGGGGGACTCTGTCGGGAAAGGAACAATATGAAAAATTAACTGAATTGAAAAACAGCCATCATCCATCTGTAGGACCTTTGACCAAGTGCTGCTGATAGTTCAGCTGTGTACCAGAGTGTCGTTCTGCATAAGGTTACACGACCCCAGAAGATCCCAGAGGGGCATTTGGCTCTGGTTTGGCAGTTCAGGGGCTCACAGTAACCCCCCCCCCCCCCCCCCCCATACAGATTGTGTCACACAAACGTGGCCTCACTGTGAACCCTGACCCTGACTCCACCTAGTAGAGTCAGAAATACAGAGTCTCATAGCCGCCAGGCATCAGTGACTGATGCTATGAAACACACATGACATCTAATTTAGGATTTTTTCTTCACCAGGTTAAAATTAAGTTCCGGTGCCACACATACAGGTGTCCCGTTCCTCAAGTGGCACTCATGAAATCTGAGGGGTTACACCAACAGGTACAGGCACAGAGAGGCCATCGAATTTCCGCTTAGTGCTGCCCAAGTCAAACGGGCGTCTCCTGAAACACAGGGATGTGGGTCTGAAACACAGGGATGTGGGTCTGAAACACAGGGATGTGGGTCTGAAACACAGGGATGTGGGTCTGAAACAGCAGCCTGCAGCAGAGAGATGACACACACGGGAACGCACTCTCCGGCTGCCATACCTCACTCTCACAGTGTCCTCAAACACACTTCACCAACCTGAAAACCAACCTGTGACCAGTCCCACTGCAGGGGTGGCCACCAATCTCATCCTGGGAGGGGTCTCCCGTAACCACACCACCCCCAGCCCCCACTTTCCACAGCTTGTTTGTAAACTGTGGGGGGTTTACAGAGAAGCTTCCCAAATTCAGAGGTGCCCTGTGAAGTGTGCAAAGCACATTGCTGACATACTATGTGTATGTGTGTGTGTAGGTGTGGGGGGGGGGTTAGGGGGTCACACAAAGGTCACACCTGCCCCCTAAGACAGATGCTCCTGATCGCAGATGGGGGAGGCTACAAGGACATAGTGCGTGTTTGATGTATGTGCAACTTCAACATAAACGCCAGACCAAGGAAAGCTGAATTATCCCACAGTGTTTTGGGGGGTGTCTGAGGGAGGAGGGGCTTGTTTGAGGACAAAACAGCCCCACACTCAAGGGCCAGAGGATATCGACAAAGTGAGAGACAGACGTTGCTTTTCCACCACACAAAGTACTGTACTTCTGGTACTTTCCCTTTTCCACTGACTTCCGGTTCAGTACCAAATGTCACAGTATGGAAAGTGCCAAACCACCTGGGTACTTCTTTGGTACTTTGGGGTAGGATTTGAAAGGCTTTTTTTGTCAATCGGTTATACAAATTACCTGCCTCTGAAACACAATCCAACCACCGTCTTGAAAAAAGCTGCTCAGACGACAATGATTAACAAGGTAAAAAAAACAACAACAATAATAATAATAATTATGGATGCATGAGATACAGGCTTAAATTGTGATCTGGTTGGAAGAACAGATACAACAAATCAGGATAGCATAACAAGAAATAAAGTATTTTGTATAATATACTATCAGTATATTATACAAGTATTATTTAGTTGTAATAAATATTGGGGTATTTATAAAGAAAAAAATTAGTTCAACATGTTTTTCACAAACCCGTCTACGAGTGATTTAAACAGCAAGGATGAAAAGGATTCATTGTCTCGGAGAACGAACGCAGTGTTCATGCAAAAGCAGCAGAGGTAAACTTTAAGCTGATTTTTAAACATATACTAGATAATCTGGAAAAGGAATAATTATTAAAAACACCAAAGCCAGCTGTTTCAGCAAAACTTTCACCCCCTGCGCTATATTGTCCGTACAGAATTGAAGGTAAGAAAAAGCCTGATCTTAATCTAGCTGACCAGCAATGTAAGAATTGAATGTGCTTAACATACAATGTTGGTATTGACATCGCACATCTTCCAGCCCTAAAATACACCATTTTTTGAATTCAGTACAAAATACTTGTGATGTCATTCAATGCTGGTACCAATTTTTGGGTGAGGCTCGCTGGGCGGTATATGGGGCGGAGGGCATTGGGCGGAGGGCATTGGCTGGAGGGCATTGGGCGGAGGGCATTGGGCGCGCTAGACGGTGTGCCAGAGCACAACCCCGCTGATGACGCGAAAGTTTTACACAAACAGGTTTTGAAACACAAGCCTGCAAACGGCTCTTCTGGCCTCTGACCACATCCTATAGCTAAGGGCACAAGAGAAGCGACCAAAACAGGCTCAGCAGAGGTAAACAGCCTCGTCACGTGGCCCCAGAGCTCCGACCCAGACCCAAACCCAACCCTCAGACAGCAAGCCGGATCTCAACAAAACCCCCACCCCCAAAAAAGTCTCAGAGGGGGTGCAGTGGCTGTCAGTGCTCTCAAATAAGGCCATTTAAGACGAGCCACACAACCACCACTAAACCATGGTAAACTCCTCCCTACAACCACCCCCACCTGCACTGCAAACACGTGAGGCATCCAGGACAGTGCTGTGGAGGACCAATCAGCAGGCTCTGGTGGGAGGGTGGCAGGTCACAGGGTCACCGGCATGTGTAGAGACTCTGTCACAAAGGCAGTCTGCACACGCAGCTCGTGCTCACAGCAACATGGTCAGATGTCGGAACATGAATCACAGGGAGCTTCCATGTTTCATGTACTCTGTGCTCTGACTCCCCCGTACAAAAGTGATGGCAAAGCAGGCCTGGCACTGGCTCATCTGTGCTCTGACTCCTCCATACAGAAAAATGGAGTCAAAGTTCTTAAATTTGGTCTGGAGAGCGATCCGCCGGAAGCTCCCCCCCCCCCCAGTAAACTTTACCGCTGGCACCCCCCAACATTGAGCAAGCTATAAGTAGGGGTGGCTTCAGCTACCTCCCTCCAGAAGGGTCTTCACAGCAAAAGCATATGGCCACTACAGGCAGGTCTCCGGTCAGGCTGATGCGACCAGAGAGACAAAACAGCGGCCCTGGGAAGCAGCGGACTGCGCTGCACACCCAAGAAGCCCCCCCCCCCAGGCAGCTGGGGACATCACCAGCAAAGGGGGGGGGGGGGGGGGGGTCTCAAAGAGGCTCTGTGTCCTGCAGGGCAGAGAGAGGACGCACTGATCACTATCATCCAAAAGCGGGGGGGGGGGTCAACAGATCACATCATTCTGACACCAAACCACACGGGGGCCCCAGTGTGAGAGCTGTAAAGAGCTGGGTTATTGCACATATATTTATAAACTATTTTTTAAAATATAAAAATGCCATATGAATTCTCTTGAATTCTGAAATAAACATAAAGGCCCTTTGTCACCCAGGTACCCACCTGAATGAACTGATTAATTATGTCACACGATCGCGTGTCACCTCTCTGCAGGCATCGGTAACCTTAAACACCTTTTAAAGAGAAGGGCCATCTGAGCACGCGCTCCCCCCCCATCAGCTCCTTGAAAGGACACGTTTTAATTTAGCTTTTCGCTTCTCGCCCAGACTGCATGTCAGCAGTGCGTCTGTGTGTGAAGGTGCAAGAAACCGTCAGGCTACAGCGCGGAGGGGAAGACAGAAGCGCCGCTTTCTCTTCCGACAGAGAAGCCCGCGATCGAGCCGTATTCATGCACGCAGCCAGGCTCTGAGAATAGGGGGGCTGTAACTTGCAAACAGACCTGAATCCACCGTCCCTGCATCCACATTTAAAAATTAGCAGAAAGTTTTCCCACAGGGACTCCCACATACACGTCAGCAACAGGGAACGTGTCAGGATAAAAATGTATTATAAAAAAAAACATGCAGCGATTTCATGAGTATCATTTTGCAAGCACGTAAAATTTAACTTCCTCCATGCGCATGCCAGTAATGCTATCAGTGACAGCTAATTTACAAACTAGTGAGGGGAAGTACAGAGATGGTAAAATAATAATTGTTGTAAGCTTCACGTGACTTTGAAAGCACATTAGGTTATTTTTTTTATTTTTTTTGCAGAAAGGTGCTTTCAGGTCACTGCGGTGTAGCAACATCTTATAGCTATAGGGTCATGAGGCACCTTTAATACCGATCTGCAAATTCCCGCACTTTTACGAAACACATTGCTTCAGAACGACCGTTAATTTCACTAATTGCTTCGCTGCATATTTCCTGCATGCGGCGTACAGCTTCTGAACTGCGAAGTTGCTCAAACCTTCACAAAACACACATCAGGCGGGACCGTACACACAAATCACTAATTATATGCATATTTTCATTCCCCTAAATAAGCTCGATCATACTTCAAAGAAAGTAACTAATAAACAGTGTCGTGCGTAAACAGAAAGTAACAAAACGTTACTCACTATCTCACGCGAACAGATAGAAACACACAACAAACAGGCAAAAGTAGCACTTGCTACGGGAAATCGCTACAGTGCTGCTCCTGTTAAGATAAGATAACACTTTATTGAACTCGGGGGGGAAATTCTTGTACATGCAGCAGCGAGGTGTGTGAAGTGCGTCCATACGGTGTAAAACAAAGCGCAGAGTGTACACATGCAAACGAAGTTTAAATACACAGTAGTAATAGAATATGGTGAAAAGGAATGCTGAGGAAATAAATACATGAAAATAAATTAACGGGAGGAGTAGGTGCAGTAAAAGGGGGGCACCAGACTCAAATCCAAACTGATGTTGCAGCACAAGTGTCCCCAGCCTGGATCCTTTACGCATCACTCCCAAAAAGCAGCACAGATATGAAACACACCGATGGTAACACAACACCTACCGTTCACAACTGCCGCTAACTTTCACCTGATCCCGCCCATAACTAATCATGCATACTCCATAGTTATTTAAATAAGTCTATAACTATCTATCACTGTACAACTGTTTCAAGCACTTTTGCACCATTTTGCACATTTGAATTAGATGCCAAACTGGAGTTCGTTGTCTGAGTAGCCTACTTGTAGTTTGTGCGACGACCATGAAGTTGAATCGATTCCAGTCTAATCTAAACTAACTGTATTCGAAAGCAGCAGTCTGAAGCCCACTGTGACGGGCCGGGCTTCGACGGCACAACGCCGCGAACCACATGCGTGGATGAGCCGGTTACCTGTGACAGCTGCCGGGGATCGGGGGCACCGAAGAGAGCCGAACTGGAGCTGAAGCTGATGGCCCCCCTCCGGCTGAGGACGTGCTTCGGGACCGGCCTGTCCAGGGGCAGCACCGGCAGCTGGTAACATACTTCCATTGAACAAAATACACGCTGGATCCAGATCAAAATTCAGCAAAAATAAAAATAATTTTAAAAATCATGGACATATAAAATAAATTAAAAAGAATAAAGTGGCGCTGGCGACCTAAGCCCCATGAAGAGACGCTGTCCTGGGGTTAGAGCGTTTCCCCGTGGAAACACGGACCCGCAGCCCGCGCCGCTCTCGTCCAGTCCCGCTTCAGTCCCGGCTGCTTATCCATGCGGCAGCGCTCACTCCCCGGCCTATAGCCGCCGAGGCCTCGCTCGTTTTTCAGTCTCTTGTAAAAAGCGCTTCCTCATTTTAAGCTGCTTTCTGGCTGTGAATCCGTACAGGAGGCGCGGCCGCCGGAGAGTGGCTCCAATCCTCCGGAGGCAGGTTGGCAGCGGCCAGGCGGCTGTCAGTCTGCGGCCGTATGACCATCGGAGGAACGGGCGCTGATTGAGCCCTGCTTCACTCCGCAGACACGCACACCAAGATTCAAACCATGCAAACACACACTCTGATGCTCACACCGTGCACACACACACACGTACACGCACACTCTGATGCGCACACACACAAACATACATATGCACGCACACACACAGATATTCACACAATGCACGCAGACTGACACCGTGCGCGCGCGCGCACACACACACTGATGCTCAAACCATGCACACACACTTCAAGGCTCACACCGTGCACATGCACGCACTCCTCGGCTCACACCGTGCACATACACACTCCTCGGCTCACACCGTGCACATATGGCGAGGGTGCAACACACACACTGGAACAAGTTATAACACGCAATGGCGACGCGAGCCACGCTGATTTCCTATCACCAGTTCCACTCCCTAAACATACCCACTTACCACGGAGAAAGCTGTCACAGCACTCCAGTTATTGTGGTCCTATTGCTACGCGCTGCGTATTGTCACGCTAAATTTAATTGGCTTAGGCATCGTACGACGATTGTTACAGAGGTTCTGATTGGGTAGATAGAGGGCGATTCCGAGACTTGCTTATGCAGTCGTTTGGAGTCTGCACGGACCTCGGCAAGGGCTTTCCTCCACAGCGGGGTTTGCCCTGCTGCCGGGCCGCATCATTGCTAGTGATTACCTTTCCCGCATGAGTCATCCAGTTGTACTCGAGCGGTGACTCTGTTAACTGTTAGTGCTTATGTGGCACAACGTGAGCGCAGAACGCCTTCTCCATGGGAACGCCAAGCCCTTCACGTGTCTCCGCGATCAGAGGCATAATACAGACTGTAACGCCGCTACCAAGCAGCAGATGGCAAAGTGGTTGAAGAACTGATCAGAGTGTAAACAATGTCTGTGGCTGGAATGCTGCTGGCTGTCGTTCCCATGGACAGTAAAATTTTCCAGTTCTTTTTTTATAGGCTGTATTTTGAAGTAAGTTAACATCACCAGTTTGATGGCAGGTGTCTATCAGAGAAGAATTAAAAGGAAAAGTGCCAGCTGCACAGTATGAGTTCATGTATGTTGCAAACTCGCAATGCGTCTTTTCTCTTGTCCCATCATGTTCTCCTTTTGAGACACATGCATATACAGGTGAGAGTGAAGATTGGAGCACTGAATGCAGCATTAGCCATTTAGTAATTAGGAGCTAAAGGCCTTGCTGAAGGGCCTCACAGCGGCATCAGTCTGCTGGCCCAGGGATTCAAACCAGCAACCTTCCGATCACAGACACAGAATCCTGACCCACTGAGCCACCCACCCCCGCCAAAGAGCACCTGTTGTGACACAGAGGCCACCTGTGACTCTGTCACCTCCCTGACATCCCAGCCCCTCTTCCTGGCCCCAGAATTCACCCATCCTGGACAATGGCTCTCTGTCTACCCTGATCACCCTCCCCATTTGAATCAGGGTCCTTCCAGTGCTGCCTGGCTTGGTGTCGGAAGCATGACAGGCCGCGCTGTCAGCCCTGATTCCCAATTCAGTTCTTCTCCATTTACTATCGAAGCAGCCGAGGTCTTTCTCTTTGCAAACACTTCTACCCAAAGCAGCGACATCACTTCCTGTCCTCTTTGTGAAGCCAGCTCTTCGCTGCAGCCACGTTGGCTATTTTGTTCAAAGCTCAAACAGGCTTTTGTTCTGTCCCTTAACAGATTAACAAGCTCTGGTTTCCTGAAGCATAATTGGCCTGATGGAAATTCATGTAGAAATGAAGCTGAGTGTACATTTGTGAAGGTGATGGAGCTAAAACACAAGTACCTTCTGTCCAATGTGCCTTACATTGATTTAAAAAAGGGGGCTGTTTCACTCATTAATTGGTAGCTCTTATTTTGCTAGAGGAAGGACTGTGTTCTTACTGTAGTGTGTAGAAATGTAACCTCCTTGGGACAATAGAGACTTTGGTTAGACAGCCTCCTGAGCAAATGTGCACTTCTTTGTTCAGCTGGCCTATTGGTGACCTGGACTGAGCTGGGCAGCAGTAAGTCTTGTCTGTTGGGGTTCCTAGTGATCGTTTGCCCTGACATGGATGGATGAATTGATGTGAGTGATATGTGACCCTGTGCATGAATGTTTTCATTTCATGTGCTCTGTTTGAGCCCCATGCACTGCTGCACGCTAATGGAATTTCTGCTTAGACGTTAACTCAGACTGCATATCTCCAAGTCATGTGACCTCAGCAGCTGACTAACTCAAACAGTAATCCTCCCGTTGTTTACAAACAGCTTTGCAAATCCAGTGGCCTGTACTACGAAGCGGGGTTACTGGTTTATCGGGGTAACTTGTCAGATTTAAGGTACCACAGTTTAAATGGACTTCATATTCGCTCACTTACATTTTGCCCAGACTACCTTAAATCCAGCAAGTTACCCCGATATGCCAGTAACCCCGCTTCGTAATACAGGCCACAGGCTCCGTGGGTAATGTTTAAGTTTATGTCGCGTCAAGAGCTCTTGCAATTGACGAATTAAGTTATCAGCAAACTATCCACAAAGGCCGTCTGCGGACAGGCAGTTCTCGAGTAAGTGACCGGCAAACGCTTACGTAAGTCAAATTTTCCATAAGTCAGATTCACCTGCCCATATCATTCAAGGGGCGCATTTTAAATAAATGAATAGGTGAAGTGCAGATTTATTAGAGACGTATGCCGCATTTTTGTGTTAGCGTTTCCGTGAACTCTGTGTATCTCGGATATTTTTTGCGTAAGTTCGGATTTACTTAAGTTAGTTTTAAGTTGAGAGCTGCCTGTGCTTCAGTAGAAAAAACAGTATATTATTTTTTCATAAGCTGGAAAATGCCGGCTTCAGTGGTGGATGCGCTTTTCAGGTTACGGCTTTGTTCTTGCTTTCGCTGAGTGTCTGAGGTCACGTCGGGGCTGGACCCGCATGCAGCTGAATGTTTCTGCTCTCCTCTGCTTTAGTGTTATTATAATTTTTTTTTCAGTTTCATCTCACTTTTGCAAACACTACAAAGGAAACGCTCTGACGCAGGTTATTTCTGAGGAAAAGGTCGCAAGAGCAAGAGATGGGTATTCAGATTGGAGGGGTGCAGCCTGCATTAAACAGAGAGTGGAAATCTGCACACGTATTACTTTGGACTCCGGTGTTTAATTTAAACGTGCATCATGAAGATGTCATTGGGCAGTGATGTATTTATGTTTTTTTAATTATTATATATGAATTGTTTGCAAACTTCTTGAATGTAAACATCTCACACATTCTGCTCGCTTTCATTGTGACTTTGGCTTTGAAGTGGTTTGATTTCCTTTCAAGCGTAAAATCGTGCAGCGTGATTCCCCTAATAAACTATTTTCCTAACAGCGTGGTGCATGGGAAAGTATCCTTAAGACCAACAACCCCAATCCCCCCATCCTCGGGAAGTGAGTGCGTGTGTGTGAGGGCGGAGTTTGTGCCCCGGTGACCAACACAGTCATGCTTGAATGGTAGGCTACCAGTCATGCTGTAAGGATGACACACTGGTTGGTCTGGCTCTGTGTGAGTAGTGACGGGGGGTGTTTTAGTGGAGAGCAAATGGTCCAACTAGATCACATTAAAACATTAACATTAGGAAGAGCTGCTGCTTAACTGAAGCCGGTCCATAACATTCTGTCAGGCCTATTTTCGAACGTGTTCACTGTGTTATCTTGCGCCATCAAGTGTCTATATAATGTTACTACAGAAACGCAAAAAAAGTTCAGAGTTTACTGAGCATGACTAGCAGTCATTATTTTAGGTAAAGCTAATAGATATAAAAAATGTAAAAAGAATTATATAAAGATGCCTTCAGGCAGAAGCCACGACATCCTGGGGAAAATTCCAAGCAGAAAAACTAGTTCACATCGCATTGTCTGTGTTGCATGTGGCCAGAGGCACCGGAACGTGCTGGGGTTTCCATACCCCTCCGACGAAATAAGATTATCTTACATCTTTTATAAGATTATAAAAACTGTAGATCCTGCTGGCAATGTGGAACACTACTGGGAGCACTGGTCCTAAATGAAGTAAAAATGATGAAGAGCGAGAAAATTATCACAAACTCCTGTGGTTAATCAGCAAGGGTTCACACCAAAAAAAAATAATTCTAGACGAGCGCCTTAAAGCTGTCTGCAGGACTCCTGCTAGATTCTTATGCTGGGACTGATATTAAGGGTAAGTCTATGACCGCCAGGTGGCGCCATTTCCACAAAAGTGGAACATGCATATTTGTACCGTCTGCTAAGATGATTTAATGTACTGCAGGCTGAATCGTTCAATATAAACCGTTCTTACCCCTTTTTGGTATTTCTGTTTTGGTTTGTTAAAAGAGTAAACTAAACCGTTTCACTGAGTCACTATGTTTCTCAGCCTGTTGCCTATGATCAAGCGTATTTTCTGTTCCTACGAGTTTAATATTGGCAACCACCCCCTATGAAGAGACGGCGTATTCACGTGGACCCCCACCTGCTGTCTTTGCGTGCTTACCTCAGATTACGAGTACAGAAAGCTCAAGGCAAAGGGGGCTTTTCCCCTCACATTTCTGGGGGGTGTTTAGTGCAGCGGCTATGTGTGCTGTCACGCTACGTAAGCCGCACCCTGCACAAGCATCTTCCCGGGTGCCTCTTGACTGCGTTTTCGCAGTGCAACTGTATGACACCTGCACGGTGCCGCTCACGATCTACTACTGAATGTTTATGTCTCTGATGCAGAATTCCATTTTAGCCCCCGGCATTGTTTCATTTCTAATCATCCACTGCACGAGCTTCACAGTCCTGCGGACTGCATAAGCTGATTTGCACCCACCCCGAAGCTGTATGCATGGTAAAGCAGTCAGTTACACCATACAATGAAAGTCTCACCCTGCATGTTCCGTCCAGCAGAGTTGACACAGAACATAAGACACTATACAAACATGCAGTGCAGCGTAGATGCCTGTCTGCCTTACATGCTTATTTATTTTTTTCATAGCTTTCTTTATATTTTAATTTTATTTCTTTTGTCTAATTTCTGTATCTACATCTACGCTCGTCCTCCGCATTTGAGCCAGTTGAGGTGATTCGGGCATCAATCCAGGATACCTCCTGGACGGCTCCCTGGGGAGGTGCTTCAGGCATGTCCATTCGGTGGAGACCTGGGGGCAGACCCACAACATACTGGAGAGATTATATCTCTGGGCTGGCCTGGGAACACCTTGGGATTCCCCCTGAGGAGCTGGAGGAGGTGGCTGGTGAGAGGGAGGTCTTGGCATCCCTGCTTTGAATGCTGCCCCCGCAACCCGACCCTGGACAAATGGCGGATGATGGATGGATGGATGGATAGATGGCTGGACATCTATTTCACTTTTATTTTATTTATTGTTTTTTTTTATTTCTATCTTGTTTTTTTGCACTTTTATTTTGACAAAATGTTTAATCATGCACTTCATGCCACCAATTGCACTAAAAGCAAATATGTTTGTATTTTTTGCACTTGGTGAATAAGAAGATTTTGATTCATACCCCTTTGATCATGTCCAGGATGAGTGGTTGGAAGATGGTTGGATGGATGGATTGATGGCACACCATTATATGGCAGCAGAGAATATCCATCCATCCATCCATTCACAAATACTAGGCAAGATACAAGGCCAAAACTAAAGCATTGATCCCACATCAGTGTGAATGAGTTACTCGTCAGATTCGGTGAAGCCCTGGGTGGGACTGGGTCTTCTGTGTGGAGCCGTATTCGGTGAATAATCCTGCAGGTTCCCTGAGTATCTGCAGCGTCGGTCCTTCGGCCCAGATCGTCACGGCGCCTAAAAGCCGAGACGCTTCCCAGCTCCTGTCCGGCTCCTCGGAAATCAGCAGGATCCCCAATCACAGTTTTCCAGGCCGCGTCAGATACATTATGGGATGGGATTCCCAAAGCAGCCGTTTGCCAGAACGGCCCCGGGGAGCGTTACCGGTGAAACCCGAGCGAGCCCGCTTGCCGTGCCCCTCCCGTTATTGGCGGCCTCCGAAACCGGAGCCAGTGACTCAATTAATGTTTTATTCATTTAGGCTGCAGATCTGTTGCACAAAAAGGAGCAACCTGACTCCACTGACCTGCCGGCATTGGCTCGGAAAGGACTGGAACGAGGGGCTTGACTGGGAGCTGGTGGAAGACGTAGCCCGTCAGAGGGGGTTCCAGGTAAGAGTGGGGCCTGTCCGCCTGACCATCTGCAGGTGCTCTTCCGCAGTCCTCCTCCCTTCTGAGGCTTGCACTGCTGATTCCTCTGTTCCTTTGTCTGGTACCGAATCTCACTTGGCTACTTAATACTGAGATCGCCTCTGTTGATGGAAAACGAAAGAAGCCAGGATACAAAAACAAGATTGGTGTGAATGAGGTATTAGAATCTAGATGCTTCAGTACATATACATTTAATGTATTTACTGCTCTGAGCTCTATGATTATACGTATTGCTGCACATTGGTAAGTCCTATTGACTCTGTTTAGAGTTTTATTTCGTACAGAATAGTCTGTCACATTAATGTGACCCAGCTGGCACCTTCAGTTGGATGTTTGTGTCTATTGGGGGATGTGGCTGAGTGTTTAGACCAAAACCTCTAACCATGTAATGCATAATAATCCCTCACGCTAAGAAACGCTGTTAGTTTGGCCCTATCAATAATGAATAGGGCCGCTGTTAGGCTCACCGATACAGTTACCAACACCAAGGCTGTCGCACCGACGTGCTCTGACTGAAATCTAGTGGCTTTTGAGATAGGCCATCCTGCCCCGTAAAGGGGTCTTTGAAGTCTAAGGCGGTGCTTTCAATGCAAAAGCCGCACGTCTGGCCACATTCCCCACTAAGGCCCGAGGGACGCGCTGCCTTATTCGTCTCGGACGCGTGCTGGCAGTGTTCTGATAACATGCTCATTGTCTGCGTGTGATTTTGCAGTTAATTGTCATACGCCATGTCTGAGCAAAGACAGCGTGCCCTGTCCACTTCAGGAGAAGCCCTCTATCAGATCCTGGGCCTGGAAAAAGGCTGCACCTATGAAGACATCAAGAAGTCCTACAGGTGGGTGTCCTCAGCTACTTTTTGTTTGACTTATTCTGAATATTTTTGCAGTATATAAGGAAGTTGGACTGGAGTGTGAATAAATTGACCTCATGACCTGCTTCTTAAGAGAGTCATATATATATGTGAGTCATATATATCTGCTTATCACCACACAGCATGACTGTAACACGACCAAAACGTCTGTGTTACTTCCGGCTGCTGCTATCGTTGTTGTTTTCGCCCAAACTTCCACCATGAGTCCATGACGGCCTAGTAAGCACGTCCCCATGGAAACACAGTATTACTCCTTGGATTCCCTGGTTATGACAGCAGTCCAGGAGCCCAGGAGACCAGCCGTCGTACAGACCAACCAGTTTTAGACGGTGCGACACGGGCTGTGTTTTTTGTGACGGCCATCTTCAGATGCATCAATTTCACTACCAAACGCAGAATCGAGTGAGAGGTTGCGTGATTCTTAACCTGCCTAACATGCCATTGTTTGGATTTTCAAGTGCCATCTTTAAATCGCCTTTAGTGTATAGTCGTGTGTGTGCCCTGCAGTGGCCTGGCATCCCATCCAGGCTGCACCTCCGCCTTGTGAGCAGATGCTTTTATTTAATGTGACAAACATTGTTTTGAGGAAGCAGGGTCAGCCCCCACAGGGTCAGCCCCCGCTATTAGGGGCCTTGCTCAGCGGCCCAAAGGTGACATCACTTTGCCGACCCAGAGAGTTGACCTTGCAAGCCCAGGCACACCATCCTGCAGAGCAACACAGCACCCTCATCATCTTTATCAGTTCAAGGAAAAAATCGACCAACGCTCTCCGTTCCTTCGAGCCGGATTCGAACCAGCGACCTAAGGATCACAGCACAGCCTCTACAGTCCTCCGCTCTACCAACTGAGCTATCGAAGGGTGGTGTGGTGTCCAGCAGACAGTTGTGGTGAGGTGTGCTGAGCCTGGATCCTTTCTCAGCAAGCACCCTGCCAAGCCATCACTGGGCACTCTCACTGCAGGAGGAGACATGCACACCATGGGGTGAACATGCAGACCATGAACACCAGGTGGCGCTGGAAAGCCATGGCCATAAAGGTGTGAGGCAATAATGGAAACCAGTGACCCACACTGACATAATCTGTTTATCGCAAATAACTGCATTTATATCCAAAAACAACTGCTTTAAATGACTTATAATGATGATGATGATGTTGCGATTTGGTGGCCTTACATCTTCGGCTTCCTCCCCCACTGTTGTCCATGGTTTCTCTCCTGATTCTCCATGGGGTCCTCATTGGGATGCCATTAGCTCTTTGAAGGAGGGGTTTAACCACCAAAGAGTGGCCGCAGACACAGGGTGAGAGGGGCTCTCCCATCTTCAGAGGCCGTTTTCCACTCAGCTGTGTAAGCGGGAGGTGCTAATTGGGTCCCTGGGCCCTCAGAGCCACAGCCAATCCCAAGCTGACTGCCCGTCCAATCGGCCAGAGCCAGCAGTTGAGACATTAGCTGGATGGGACCCACAGCCAAGAGCAGAGTTCAAAGGGAATCTTTAGCCTTGATTGTAAGATGGCTGTCAGATGGCTTTTCTTCTGGAGGGGGGAGTGACAGCTACCTATGTCATGTTGTTCTCCCCTGTCCTTCTGGATCAAGTGCGGCATTGCGAATGACACATTAAATGTGTGTTTGCTGCATCACTGTTTGCCAAACTCTGCACTAAACCAAGGTACCAACTTCAAAACATTGAACTACAGTGTCTGTAGAGGTCAGACCCCAGCCTAACTGCTATGTAACAGACCTAATTAAATTAATTGAAATTAATACATGAAGGAAAAGGAAATTAAGAACGAGGTCCAGGACGTTTTTGGAAGTTCTATTGCTTGCATTAAGAAGGCCAGCTTTCTCTTCCAGGAAACTGGCTCTGAAATATCACCCGGACAAGAATCCCGACAATCCAGAGGCCGCGGACAAGTTTAAGGAGCTGAACAATGCTCACTCCGTGCTGTCAGACGTCACTAAAAAGAACATCTACGACAAATATGGCTCCCTGGGTCTGTATGTGGCGCAGCAGTTTGGAGAGGAGAACGTCAACACCTACTTCATGCTCTCAAGCTGGTGGGCCAAGGTGATAAGCCGGCTCCGCGACCCTTAACACTGACATGACATTACATCCGTGGGTTTGGTCTTTGGCCAGTGCGAGTCTGTGATTATTAACTGTAATCATAAATCTGTAAATTGTTTATTGAATCATATTTAAGCAGGAGTATAGCACTCAACCTGTCACAAACCACCAAAATTACTTGTCTTACAAATTATGAATAAGCTACTAAATTTTCAGATGTAGAGATTTTGATGAAATTGATGTAAAACATGCTGCTGGTCGAAGCCCATAGGGGCGTCATAGTGGACCCTGCCCCCCCCCCAGACAAGCTTCACTGCTGGGGCCCCCTGTCTGAGACAAAGTGAAATTGGCTTGCTAAGTCAGCGCCCCCACAGTAGATGGTGCCATAGGCGGCTGCCTATATTACCTAATGGGTTGAGAGGCACTGAGTCCCTCAATGACCATTCATTCCCTCATTAAACCAAAAATGCATCTGAGCAGTACTGGCAGAGTGCCCCCCAGCAGCGGACTGACAGCGTGCCCCCCCAGCAGCGGACTGACAGAGTGCCCCCCCAGCAGCGGACTGACAGAGTGCCCCCCCAGCAGCGGACTGACAGAGTGCCCCCCAGTAGCGGACTGACAGAGTGCCCCCCAGCAGCGGACTGACAGAGTGCCCCCCAGCAGCGGACTGACAGAGTGCCCCCCCAGCAGCGGACTGACAGAGTGCCCCCCCAGCAGCGGACTGACAGAGTGCCCCCCAGCAGTGGACTGACAGAGTGCCCCCCAGCAGCGGACTGACAGAGTGCCCCCCAGCAGTGGACTGACAGCGTGCCCCCCCCCCCCCCAGCAGCGGACTGACAGCATGGCCCCCCCAGCAGCGGACTGACAGCATGCCCCCCCCCCCCCCCCCCAGCAGCGGACTGACAGCATGCCCCCCCCAGCAGCGGACTGACAGCGTGCCCCCCCAGCAGCGGACTGACAGCGTGCCCCCCCAGCAGCGGACTGACAGCATGCCCCCCCCCCCCCCCCCCAGCAGCGGACTGACAGCATGCCCCCCCCCCCCCCCCCCAGCAGCGGACTGACAGCATGCCCCCCCCCCCCCCCCCCAGCAGCGGACTGACAGCATGCCCCCCCCCCCCCCCCCCAGCAGCGGACTGACAGCATGCCCCCCCCAGCAGCGGACTGACAGCGTGCCCCCCCAGCAGCGGACTGACAGCATGCCCCCCCCAGCAGCGGACTGACAGCGTGCCCCCCCAGCAGCGGACTGACAGTGTGCCCCCCTCCAGCAGCGGACTGACAGCTCCGACCTGTGTCCCTGTGCGTCTGCAGGGTCTCTTCGCCATCTGCGGCCTGCTGACGGGCTGCTACTTCTGCTGCTGCCTGTGCTGCTGCTGCAATTGCTGCTGCGGGAAATGCAAGCCCCGGGTTCCGGGGGAGGAAGACCAGCAAGAGTGCTACGCGTCCCCGGAGGACCTGGAGGAACAGATCCGTACCGACATGGAAAGGGGTAAGTGGGACCGGCACGCACGAGGTAAGGTGACCTGTGGGAAGCAGAATCTGCTGGAAGGGTTCGGCGCTGAGGCACGGCATTCTGGGATTGGGGGGCCCCTTCAGGGGTTCTCCTAGCCGACGCCGTCCAGTAGCACCACAGCTCCAGCTTGTTGCCTTTAACTGGTCAATCCCCTTCAGGAAGAGCGTCTATAGAAAGAGCAAAGGGACAGAGGGCACAGAGAACATAAGCTGTGTCCAAATTCTGGAGCTGAATCCATCAAAGGACGCAACCTTTGAAGAGATGCGTTCTTCGTAGGTTGAATGGAAAGCACTGTCAAATCATCAGCTGTTCCCGCCTTTACTCTTGAGCCACGAAGCGCACCTCCTATCGTCTAGCCAGGACACACCTACTTTACCTCTGCGCAATGAATCTTGAGATATCTTGGGCTATGAAGGGTCCATCGGGTGGACGCATTTCCAGATCGCATTTTACGGAGGCTTCCAAAGAGGACAGCCTTGTCATGCCACTATGGCTTAAAACAAGGCCTCAAGTTATGACAGCTAATTATATATTTCGATTTATTTTCATATAGCATCCTTCATAACAGTCACACCAAGGCACTTGATAAGAGTGTGTGGCAATCCATTACTATATAATTTATACAAAATGGGGCATGAAACAGGGAAGTGGAGGAGAGGAACCAAAAAGTAGGAGGTCTGTGGTCAACTAGCTGAACCTCCCCCCAGCATGCTGACGTTATAGATTTTGTATATCATACACATGACCCAATGTGTTAATCTTAGATAAATACAGTGGCTAATTAACAAAAACAATAACCATTATATATTAGCCTTTTCCTTTGTGACACCGTGTGTATTTTTTCCTCGTCTGCATTAATCTCCACAAACCACTAATTACCGTGGGTGTGAGTCATTTCCCAAAACGTGTCTTCGTGCAGGTTATTTTTGGTCAGTGCGGCAAGCGGTGCCTTTCATGTCCTCAGAACTGACGAGGTTCTGCTTGAGGGGAACGGCACCCCTCTCCTTCACAACTCTGCCTATGATTAATTCCAAGAGCAGATGTGAAAAGAGATGTTTGCAGCAGCAAATGTAAAAATGCCCAGAAGAGTGTACACCACGTCAGAAAAGTCCTCCACCCTCACACATTAATAATAGAACGAGTCATGAGATACGGTCTGCTAACGAAGTCAAGCACGCGCTCGCACTGCTGCGTTTATCGTGGAATTCACACACAGTTGCCTCCTAAACAGTAGAGCTCCAGGTTAGTGGTGAAAAACCAGACACACCAAGTTCAGCACATCTGCATCTGGATGTGTATTATAAATGCAGGATGTGTATTACCTTTAATCCTCTCTGTCTCCCAGTAAGACAAGTCAGTTTTGATGGGTCTGTTGTTGACACTGACCTGATGTTGTGCTGGAATAAGCTAAGGCCTCCAGCTTCTTTACATGGTTGTTGGTTCTAATATTTAGAAGCAGAGATTTAGATATTATTGAATGTTTTCACACACAAACATTCGCACAGCTCAGAAGGACAGAAGTGTCGTAGAAAACCAGACAGGAAGGAATGCGATTATGTGCAATTAATGTTCTCATGATGATCAGACTCCTGGATACCTTACGCCAGGGGTCTCAAAGTTAAATATCCTGGGGACCACTGGCGAGGAGATCTTCTCCTGAAAGGGTCACTCGCAGGGCTGCCAGCTGTCACGCATCTGGTGTGACACTCACGCTTTCAGACTCTCACGCACACGCAAGAAATCATACAGCAATAATTCTATATTATTCCATTATAAACCTAAAATCAGCTACAACAAAATGTTTGGGTATATTGCAAACCCTACAGACTATTAATACATTACTCTTACGTACACATAAATGTGTGTGCAGACTTGTCTCGAATGGAAAATCTCATGCCAGTGAGCTGACCAAAGTTGTCAAGCCCGCACTAGAGATTTTTTTTTTCTTTTTGAGCTGAAAAAGAAATAGGAGAATAAAAGAGAATGAAAAACAATGTAAGGTCTATATTCCAAAAATCGGTGCAGGGGGAGGGGATGTGAGTGGAGAAGTTTGAATACCTGTAGACCTCACAGTGATCAGCCCCCATCTTCTGTGTTAAATTTGAGTTTGCAACTTGTGAATTTAACTGTAATATGCCTGAATAGAAACGAGACACGTTGTTAAATATCACTCTGTCCAGGACAAGATGGGTCAACATTTTATTATTATTATTGTTGTTGTTGTCTTATCAAGCTGAATAAACTGAATGTTCCTGGAAACACTATTTTCAGATGGCGATACGCCCATTGTGATGCAGCCAACGAACGCGAGTGAGAAGACCCAGCTGATCGGTGACGGACACCGGACCTACACCTGAGAGGGCGTGGCCACGGGGAGGCGATCTTTGTAAATAGGGACGCGTGTGTGACATCATGCGGTGACGTTTGGCTGTATTTTCACGTTTCTTCTGGTTGCCTAGAGGTATTTTGTTGTGACTTAGCATTAAAACATAACGACTGGAAAACGAACTTTATAAGAGAATATAAAGAGTAAAGTCTGTTATCTGATGTATCAAGACAAATAAAAGCATTTTTGAAGATTTATTGATGCATGGTGTTTGCCAGTTATATTTTTGTATATGATTATTTATCGCATACAATTCAAAGTTATAATAATATCTTAAAAACATAGAATATCTTAAAAATATAGAAGGTGTATGCTAAATTCTCAAATACCATATTAAATGTACACTTCATTAACTATAAGGAAGCTATTAAGATATTATAAATGCTAAATCAAATAAAGTGAATTCCTATCGGACAGTATTCATGTACCGGCTTTTAACATTGTAAACTTTTAGGAAACCCATATGAGCTTAATTATTGTGATCATTAAATGTTGCTTTATGAGTTCTAGTATTCTTGGCTTGTGTCTGCGTTTATGGCTTCGCCGAAGTGTTTTTCTGAAGTTAATCTCATGAGTAGAATACCTATAGGCAGCTCTCAGTAAAACAGAGATCAGGAAAGACGCACAGGTACTTACTATTAATCTCACTACGCTGAGTTTTCTACAAAGCTGAGATTGTCATCCGTAGCTGCCTCGGGTTTTTCTGATAGTATAAATCTTCTCAGTCACACTGGCGTTAAAATGCACCGTTGTTGACAAAATACACATTTTCCTTCGAGCCGGATTCGAACCAGCGACCTAAGGATCACAGTACAGCCTCTACAGTCCTCCGCTCTACCAACTGAGCTATCGAAGGTAGAACGGCTATAAAATTTACACCACGGCCTGAATATAAGCAATTAAGAAATGTAAGAAGAGATATATTTTTAAGTATTTAGTCTTTAGGAAGCTCTTAAAGCCGAAATAAGAAGTACAGATGTACATACATTGTTATTAATATTATGTGAACAACCGTTAGGCTGCTAATTTCATATTCTATAAATGTATAAACACAAACAAAATGTATAAGGTATGTTTTCTGATTACTTGAGCCGGCGTTTGAAAAATCATTTGCCGCACAATTAAAGGGATTTGTTAAAAAAAAAAAAACCCTGCCCTTGCTTTGGGCAACTGGCGCAGAAATCG